>NC_056745.1:760799415-761099415 GCF_019279795.1 Protopterus annectens
CACTGATTCTTATCCTTTAGGTTCCTTCTTTTTAGAGCTGTTTCAAAGGTGCAATAAATGCCAAGCTCAAATCAGAGCTGAGACAAGATCTATGCAAACTGGTAACATTCTTATTTTTTTCAGATAAGGGAGTATTTACCTTAATCAAGATTTCAGCAAGAAAAGAGGCTATCAAACATCCAAAGGTTCTACTTCTAAACCAACAAGAAAATTACATCTTTTTATGCCCTAGAGAGTTCTAGAAAAAAGCAAAAACTTTTCCTGGTAGCAGTAATAACACAGATGTTGTCTATATTTCCTGTAATAGGCACCCCCTCACCAATCTGCTTGATTTTTCAGAAGAGTTAAAAAAAAATTCTGTCCCACAAATCCTTATCTTTCAGTTCCCTACTCAGCTGTTCTCTAATCCCGATGACTATGTTGAGTCCTGAATTCTTATGTTCTGCTTCACCCACATATGAAAGCATCAACTGTGTAGCCCTCTGGATAAATTATGGAGCTATGTTGGGCCAATGTTGAGTCTGAGTTCTCTCACTTTATCATCTCTTACACATCTTTAGCCTTTCCTTTGGTATTTGTTCTCACTGATATAAAAGGAAAGCATTATCTTTTACACAAGACATGGAGAGACATATAAAGACCTGAACTGGTGGGTAACAATCTTTTCATTAAAAATGAAAGAAAATTCTTTCAGCTCTGCCTAAATATTTAAGTTGTACTCATAGTGCCCTGTGGGGTGATGTTTATTTGTACTTTTCTGCTTTATTCCACGTTTTAGTCAAACAAAGTTATCTGCTTGGTCTTTTCTGCTCTGGGACCTTAGTCTTGTAGCTTAATTTGCAGTTGTTGGAATATTGTGTTTCTACATTACACTGCAGTTCTACACAAATAAAATTGCTTGGAAAAGCTATATGTTTGTATTTTATACCCTGCAGGGCCTTAGTCTTGTAGTTTCATACAACAGTTGTGGCAGAGCTATGTACTACTGCCAGATTTGAGCCTGATTTATTTATTTTCACTACGTTTCCACAAACAATGTTACTGGTACATTAATGCAGAATTTGGTTCCTTAAACTGAAACATAATTTGAATAGTAAGAGTACTGTTTTTTCTGCTGCAAGATTTATGCTTCAGTGCTTTTATGGTATTGATATTTCAGATTTGGTCCTACAGTTTTATATTCTGCTTATCATTTACCTGTTAAATTTGCATTCTACTGCCTGCTGTTCCCTGTTCTTTGTGTCTTTCCCATCCCCATTGAAACATTTAAGTTAATGTTTCTGAAAGAACTCCAATATTGGCTTTATTTGACTGGATCTCTTACTAGCTAGCTTGCTTCTCCCTTGATATTTTTTCTCCAATACTCCCACCCTTTTCCTGTGGCTGTTTTATAAGGTTGTCTCTCTGGCCTGTGCACCTCATAGTAATCTGATTTCCAAAGTCCCTCCCTCTCCCATTTCATTGTTATAGTCTGTTGTATAGGCTGATTCTGTGCTCTTCCCACCCATTGGTTTTCACAGACCCATGATACTGACTGCCCACCTAGCAAATCAGTGTTGCTCTTGAGTAAACCACCTTTACTACATATTGTCTTCTGCTCATTTTACCAGACTTCAGCAAAGCTTGGTGTCATACCCTGTGTTCCATAAGTGTTTTACTTGTATTCAGTGCCATCCAGGTAAGGCTAAGAACTTTTTTATTTATTTTTATTTGAGATTTGTTTACCAGGGTAGTCTGTCTGGGTTACATAACACGTTTTCAACAGAGGCCCGGGGAAAAAATCTCCACATTTATTACTTGGTTACATGTACTATACCATTGGTTAGTTATATAAGAATACACTAAATATTTACAGTCTACAGAATAATATCTAATATCTGTACAATAGTAGAATATTTATAGCTTACAGCATAATATCTAATTCTACAGAATAATATCTAATATTTACAGAATAGTAGAATATTTACAGTTTACATTGATACGTAAATTGAAATAAGCTTTTTAGAGTAAATTCTGATTGCTGAATCACACTTGCTTAAATTATTTTGAGTGATTGGTACTGTTTCCTGTTTTTATTAGTCCATTTCTCTGTATTTTTTGTAAAAAAAATGTTCTTCCTCTCACTGTTACTGATGTAAGTCTGTCTTTTGTCTTGAAATCACCTTCAACAAGGAATTTCCAGTTAGCTTGCGATAGGAGGTGTGTGCCTGGTCTATCTGAGTTGGGAAACACACAAAAGGTCTCACAGTGTAGTCATTCTACTGGCCAGTTAGTTTTCTGTGCTGCTTAAAGTTCAACGCAAATTATTTTGAGCAATTAAATAAATACAGCATATTTGCATGGAGGTGCTCACCTCACAGCAGCTGTTAGAGTGTCCTGCACAGAGGCAAACACCTAGTAAGCAAATATTCCTATAGAATGGTCCATAAAACTGTATTCTATAAAGCAGTAAATGCAATACACATACCTTCTGCAACAATTAGCTTTGAGCAACTAGTTAGGCTTTGTGTGGAATACCTATAGATTTAGTAGAATTCAGTACTGTGTAACCATTAAAGTTAGTAAAATTAAGTACTGTTTAGCATAATCTGCCCCAATAAAGCACCTTTACTAGTCTGCACCAATAAAGCAACCTTAATAGCCTTCTAACTCCAAAACACCAGCCCCTTGTACCTCACCAATCAAAGGACTGTACAGCATGGATATATAATTTTCTAACTTCTCTGTAGTCAGTTTTGTGGATATGGGCATCTTCAGAAAATGTAGCCATTGTCTCATGTTTACTGGGAACCACTTAATCCTTAAAGAAGCAGACAAAATATGTGAGAGGTGTACTTGCACAATGACGCTACAGGCTAAACCCTTGCATGCAAGCACACAGCAGGTTGTCAAAATATGAACAAAACACCCACTTCATTGAGCACACAACATACACATAGACTAATGTATGCTGAGGCACTTAAAAATATACTGCCTTTTATACGCAATCCCAAATTGACAAACATACCATCCATCCATCTATCTATCCACAAACCCTTTTTCCTATTATTGCACATGGGGTCAGGGTGTCACTTCAACAGTGATAATCACTTACAGCCAAGGTTTACACAGCTGGGTGGCTAGCCCTGCAGCAATAAACTGACAAACCTGACATAGCAAAATCAACTCAACTGAACTTCATGGTGTTACTGCTCAATACCAGCAGCCTAAGTAAAAAACTAAAAACTACAGTCACTCCAAGCCCTCCTTACACTCAACAATATAGACAACTGTGCATTTTTTGAGATATGCTTTAAAGTGACAGAGTGTACCTCAGCAATGCAAGGTTTCACTGCCTTCTACACTTTTTCAGCAGTAGCTGCAAGGGCAATGGCTAAAAGTGGAGGTGTCTCGATATACATCAGTAATAAGCATGCCTCTAGGGTGGTCAAACAAGATGATGTGCTGGAGTTCTCCCATGTGCAGATCACCATGACAAAATCCTGTACCATATCCTAGCCAGCTATGGGTCACTCTACATGTTCCAAGAAGCTTACAATGCATACTTGACCTACTCCTGTAACTAGTCTAGTCTGGATACAGATTTGCTGTATCGAGGACTTTTTTGTAAGTTTCTGAGCACCCCAGACCTTTCTGTGCTGGAGGGAAGCCATCTAGCTTATCAGTGGGAGTGCAAAGTACTAGGTAGTCTATCTACCACAAGAGGAGTGGTTTTTGGACCAGAAATTGTAGTTTATTGGCTGTTTGGGCAGTTTTCTATCCCTTTCAACTTTCTGGTTTAAAAGGCCATGTTTGCATGGGTTTGCATGGGTTTGCACACCGCACAGTGGTGCTCAGCTGAAGTAAACTATTACTAGTGTCAGAAAGTCTGCTCTTCAATTTTTATCCCTTAGAATGTATTAAGCGTTCTTAGCTACTTTAAAACATTAAGTATCATGAAACCCATGCCATCACAAGTGATGTTATGTATATTTCTTTTTTTTTTTTTTTTTTTTTTTATGATTGTCTTTTTTATATGTTGGTTTCCTTTAAGAGATCCCTTAGAATGTGCTTGTTCTTTTACTTCTTGCACCTCAATTAGCTTAATCAGCTAGCACTTTAGCAGACTTTTGTAGCATTTATTGTAGCGCACTTAGGTGCTATCAGCACTAGCTGTTCTTGCGTAGTAACAGCACCATTACTTATTAGTTATGACCACTCCTCCTGGTATGATTGCTGGGCAAGTTCCTGTGCTTTCTCCTGTTAACCTGGTGCACTTGGGCATTCTGAGATAGTGTGGCAAATGTCTAATGTACATAGACAACCTTCTCCTCTTACCTCCCAACACTCATACATATGAGAGATGCACTTATATCACTAAACTAGAAGCAGTGCATGCTCCAACCAAGACCAAACTAGCTGGTCAAACACCTGCAACTCACTACATAGAACATACAGCTCTCCAAAACAAAAACCACCACAACCAACACATAGAAACACAAACCATAGGGTCTATATTAGATCACCGAGCGCTTAAAAAGTGAACGGTGATTAATCGACCCTATGTAAGTGAAAGCTTACAATTTCTGTCAGAACAGCGATTTTTTTTGTTATGGAAAAAAATCGCTGTTCCAACAAAAAAAACATACTTTAAACATTACATTAAGTGGGGGGCTTCGTCCCCACACCCCCTACTTAAATATACCAACTCTGAGACCACACTACAGTGCCGAAAATGGAAAAATAATGAAGTGGCCAAATGAATTCTTTCCCAGGGAAAGAATTTGCTTAAAAGCCACTTTTTTGCCATTTCAGGCTTTTGAGTTCGATCAAGACGCATTCGGTCTTCTAATAGGGAACCAAACCATACACTCACCTTTGCAGAGGTTCTCAATAAAAATTTACCCAAACAACAGAGACCCCTGGGACAGAAATGCACTAGACCACCACAACACCAACCCCAGAACATATAGCTCACCACTACAGTGTGCCCCTCAACCTAAGCCCTTAAGGCAAAACACTTTGCTCAATGTACTAATAATAGGAGACTCAATTGTGAGGCACACTGCTGTCCCACTCACTAGGCTGAACAAGGAGAACTTGGCAGTCAGTTGTCTATCAGGTGCCAGGATCTGCCACATAACACATGCACTCAGGTCACTCCACAACAAGTACAATATGACTTGGTCATTGTCTGTGTGGGTGTGAATGACCTGAGATGTACCTCTCTGGACTACATGAAAAGAGATGTGATGGAACTCTCAGATTATGTGGCCCAGGCAGGTATGACCCTAGCCCTGAGCAGTATTCTACCATCACCCAGAATGATACCACAGTATGAGTGAAAAATGATTGACTTCAACAATTGGCTAAGTTTCTGGTGTCATTCTAAGGGGATCCAGTATCTGTCTGCCTGGGATGACATGATCGACAGACCTCAATGCTTTGCCAGAGACAGCCTGCATCTGTCACCCCTGGGATTCCAGGTACCGGCTAAGGCTCTTGCCACCCCTATAGTGCTTTTTTAGGCAGTGTTCCAAAGACCAAAATTCCACCATACCAGCTACAAACAAATGCAATCTGAGGGTCATGTTGCTGAGTGCTAGAAGTCTAAATCTTAAGATGCACTTAATCGAAGCTCTCCTCAAAATGGAGAATGTTGACATCTGTGCTCTAACAGAGGCCTGCTTTAAAGAGGCAGAAAGCACCCCTGTGCTCTCAGGCTACAACTCATTCCAAACCTTTTGGCCCCAGAATACAGCCGGAAGCTCCAAAGGTGCTGGTGTCTCCATATTCTTAAAGGATATGCACACCTCTAGACTGGTAGCCCAGCATAATGCATCCAAGATACTTGAGGTACAACTAACACTGGATAAGATGGCAATACAAGTCATAGCTTGCTACAGAACCCCAAACATGTCCCTAGACTCTCACTTCACGTTCCTAAGCACCCTGGAAACTATCAAGGTCCAACCCAATAATCTCATACTGGGTGACTTCAACTACCCTTCCATCAACTGGGAAAACTTTTCAAGTACCAATGTACAGGCCCAACACTTTCTGGAATTTATCATTTCCAATGCCCTGTACCAGCTCATTCTGACCCCCATTAGAGGAAACAATATCCATGACCTGGACATAGAAGACAGTTGCTCCACATCTATAGTCAATTCCTCCCTGGTTAAATCCGACCACAAACTGATCACCATGGAAATCTGCATCTCACCTACACCCCCCGCTAAAGTGACCACCCTGAAAAACTTCTCTAAAGCTGACTTTGGGCTCATAGAAACAGAGGTGGCTAAATTCTCAGCACCCATGCCAATGGAAAATAGCTGCATGACTGCTGAATCATACACCAATGCACTGTACGAGCATTTACACAAATGCATGGAACTTGCCATACCAAATAGAATTAAAACACTCTCCTCCAAAAAAAGAAAGCCAATCTGGTGGTCCTCAGCCATCAATAAACTCTACAACAGAAGGAAGAAACTGTTGCAGAAAAAATGAAGTCACAAGACTGGAAAACCTCCCTTATTAGTCTCAACAAAAAGCTGATATCCCTTATCAAATTCTCTAAAGCCAGCTATGAAGACAGAATTGCATCTGACACCAAAAAAAAAAATGACAAAGCCTTCTATATCTATATCAAAAACCTCCAAGCCAATACCCAGATTTGCTCTGAGTTATTGCACAATGGCACCTCCTATACTGAGCCAACAGATATAGCCAACATATTGGCCGACAGATTCAGTGTCAACTTTACCCCCCCCCCAAAGGCCCTATCACAATACCAGAAGAAAGCCTGGAACCCACCAATTCTGTGGCACAAGTAAAAGCTGCATTGTCCAAAGCCAAAAATACAGTGTCAATGGGACCGGATAATATCCCTGGCTGCATCCTACATGAGCTACAAAATGAACTGGCACCACAGCTGTGTGCCCTGCTCAATCACAGCCTTACGTCAGGTAGTGTCCCTAATGAATGGTGCACTGCTACAGTCATCCCACTCCATAAAGGGGGAGCAACTACAGACCCTGTGAACTATCGCCCCATTAACTTGACGAGTCTGGTATGCAAAGCTATGGAGTGCATCATCATGGACCTGCTTAACAAAGATATAGGCAATCTTCCCATTATTGACTACACACAGTTTGGCTCTGTCAAGGGGAGATGCTGACTGCTGAACCTGGTTGACTTCTTCGAAGCAGTCGCCAAGGCTGTGGATGAGGGTAAGACAGTGCATACAGCCTACCTCGACCTGGCCAAAGCGTTTGATACCATTCCCCACTCAGGTATCATTGATAAAATCACCAAACTAGGCATCAATCATTACATCACTAGGTGGGTTGAAAACTGGCTCACAGATAGGACCCACAGAGTGAATGTTGCAGATTCCAAGTCAGACTGTTGACCAGTCATGAGTGGAGTCCCACAGGGCTTGGTCCTGGGCCTTCTCCTATTTGTCATCTACTTCTCAGAAGTCCAAGCCAACACAGAAGGACTCTGGTTGACCAAGTTTGCTGATGACTGCAAGCTAGGAGTCATTATCAACTCCCCAAGTGATGCAGACATCCTACAAAAGAGCCTCTCTGAGATGAATGAGTGGTGTTGGAACCAGAGCCTGAAGTTTAATGCCAAAAAAATGCGTTATCACCCCCTTTGGAAAAAACTCAGTTCCCAAGAATTACCACACTGATGGGAGCCCAATGACACTGAAGGGGCCATAAGAGATCTGGGCACCCAGGTCGACAGCCACCTCCCCTTCAACCACCACATTGCAGCTGTGGTCAGAAAGTCCTTCTACATGCCACATCTTATAACCAAAGGTTTCACATCCAGGAAGAAAGAGGTCATCATAGGTTCATAGGTTGGTACTAGGCTATCAGCCCTGGGGCCTATACATACCTAGCCATAACAATTCCCTGGCTATTTCTTCCCACACTATTTACTTCCCTGGACCCCTGTCTAACAGGGCGACGGACGTGAATTTCCTTTCTCCCATCCAATCATCAAGGTTCCTTTTGAAGAGGGCCAAAGAGGCGCTCTGCTTGACATGTATGGGCAGGCTATTCCAGAGTCTGGAGAGTCTCTGGGTCTGGAACCTATCCCTCCAGCATGTTTTGTTTATTGTGATAACAAGATTTAGATCCTTGGAGCGTGTGGCTCTGAGAGATTGGGATTACTTTAATTGCAACATGTCCAACAGCTCTGGGTTTGACATGGCCTTGTATGTTAAGCAGAGATTGCCTCAGAGTAGACGATATGCGACAGAGTATAGCTGGAGTTTTTTAAGGCAGTCAGCATAGGACATCTGCTTTAGGCCTGTGATTCTTTTAGTGAGGTATTTCTGCGACCTTTCCAGTTGTTGCAGATGTCTTGAGAGGTACATATCAAACGGGGCATTGTATTCTATAATGCGTCTAATGAGGGATAAGTACAGTGGGACAATGACCTCCTTTTTTCTAGATGAAATGCCCTTAGGTGAGACCACTGTCCACCTGTGTCCCTAAGCCTCTTATCACACTTTTGGTGTTTAGTGTACTGCTACCTATATGATAATTCATGGGTACATGTTTTTTCCCAAAGGGGATAACTATACATTTCTTGGCATTGAGCTGGCTCTGGCACCAAGCATCTGTTTCTGTAAGGCCCTTTTGTACAGTATCCACATAATTTGAGGATTCAATAATGGCTCCCAGTTTGCATTCATCTGTGAACTTTGTTAGCCAGAGTCCCTTAGTGTTGGCCTGTACTTCAGAGAAGTAGATGCCAAACAAGAGAGGTCCCAAGATTGAACCCTGAGGTACTCCACTTGTCACTTGTCTGGAGCCAGCTACTTTTACAGTGTGGGTTCTGTCAGTAAGCCAGTTGGCAACCCATCGAGTGATGTAGGGATTAATGCCCAGCTTAGTAAGTTTATCTATGATTCCAGAGTGGGGGGGGTGTCAAAGGCCTTGGCAAGGTCCAGATAGGCTTTGTGGACTGCCTTACCCTCGTCCACGGCTCTGGAGACTGATTTGAAGAAGTCTATAAGGTTCAGGAGAGAAGATCGGCCCTTCACAAACCCAAACTGGGTGGGGTCCAGTGTTTTAAGGTTGCCAATGTCTTTGTTTATAAGTTCCATGAAAATATGTTCCATGGCCTTGCAGATCAGGCTCGTCAGACTGATGGGGTGGTTCGGGATCCAAGGTGGATCCCCTTGTGGAGTGGGACAACTGTAGCTGTGCGCCACTCAGTGGGCATGAAGCCTGAGGTGAGGGTATGATTAAACATGAAACTTAGGTGAGGTGCCAGTTCATTTTGTAGTTCATGTAGTACACAGCCCGGGATGTCATCTGGTCCCATGGATGCTATATTCTTAGCTTTGGAGAGTGCGTTTTTTATCTGTGTGAGTATTGAGATGGGCCATTTAGGGGGTGAGAGGGGCGTGAAGTTGGCACTGAATCAATCTGCCAGGATATTGGCAATATCCTTGGGATCAGTATATTTAATGTCATTCTGTTGTAGCTCAGAGCAGATCTGAGTATTGCCATTTAGATTCTTGACATAATTGTCTACTCGTCCCTCATTAGACCAATCATCCAATATAATGCCCCGTTTGGCATGTACCTGAACAGACACCTACAACAGCTGGACAGGCCACAAAAGTACCTCACAAAAAGGATCATGGACAGACTCAAGAAACGTCAGCTGTTCTCAGTCTGTTATTGTCTACTTAGAGGTGATCTCTGCTTGACTTACAAAGCCATGTCCAACCCAGCCCTACTTGAAATGCTACACCTAATGAAATCCCAATCTCCCCACACCACATGCTCCAGAAATCACAACCTCATTACTGCAATTAACAGAACATGCCGGCAGGACAGGTTCATCTCCCAAAGACTGCCCATACTCTGGAATAAGCTTCCCATTCATGTCAAACACAGCACCTTGCTGGCCCTCTTCAAAAGAAATCTTGATGAGTGGATGGGTAACAGAAAGTTCACCCCAGGGATCACTCCAGTTGCCCTACTGAATAGGGGCACTATGAACTAACATCAGGTGGCATAGTGCCTGAGCAATTTTTTTGGGCTAGGCTTGTTAAGGCTTCAGGGCCATTAGCCTAGTACACACCTATGAACCTATAGAGACAATTACCATCCAACCTAACATCCTGCTCATGGGAGACTTTAGTTTCCCCTCTATAAACTGAGAATCCTAAACAACCTCAAATCTACAGGCACAGAGATGTCTTGATCAAATAGTTAATACGCCCACTAAAGGCTGCACCATACTGGACCTTGCACTCTCAAAAACTGGAAAATCCTACACCCTCCAAAGTCTCATCCTCTGGGTAAGATCCAGCCATAAAGAGACCTCCTTCAAAATCAAAATCAACTCCGTAATCCCAATAAAACCAGTAACAGTTAGGAACTATTCCAAGGCAAATTACCTTTTATTAAGTGATGGTCTGTCAAAATTCAGTGCCCCTCCAAACCCCAATAACACAGCAATCTACAGTGAATTGCTCTCAAAAGCTCTGTACAACCATGTCAGTGACACCCCAAATTAAACGTGTGAATGCATTTGTTGTACCTGGTTTAAATGATGCTTGTAACATTGCCTGTCTTCTGAAACTAAGAAGTTTGAGACGGTAACTGGTATTTTGCTTGAATATAATTCTATTCATTTTAGCTCTACAATATTTTAAAGAGATATACCCGGTTGATTATTCCGTAATTTTGAAGTTTAGTCTAACTTTGTCATTGTTTGAGTCCAACAGTTTAATGCCTTCTGTATAATTATTTATAACAGTTTTGATGACACTTTTAATCTAACAAACTTGCAGCTTTTGTTATTTAGGTTTTATGAGCAAATGTTTCTTCTGAATTTGACTTACTGGAGGTGTGGTCATCACATGACATGTCTCAATTACTTATAAACTACTGTTTGAAACTGTGTATCTTTTCTGAAGAAGTTGCCACATTACAAGCAATAAATTGTTTCATTATATATTTTTTGGATTCCTGATACTTCCTGTGGTGGGTCTTGGTGCTGCTGACTTGGTTTTTGTGTTTTAAACGGGATATACAACAGAAGGAAAACATATGGCAAAAAGCTGGAAGGGTGATTCCCATAAAGATAAAAAAACACTCTCAAACTAAACAGGCAACTAAGAGGGCTAACTAGGTTAAAGAAAGCCAACTTTGAGGTTAAGATATCCTTCTAGTTGAAAGATAACCATAAGGCCTTCTTCAGTTATGTTAGAAACCTCAAGGGCAGCACACAGTAATGTGCTGAAATGGTCCTCCCTCTCACCCCCAACCATTCTGTAAGAAATACCCTCATATATAACCCCTCCAACTATAACTAGGGAGCACGTACTGGCTGCACTCCCTAAAGCCAAAAACGCAGCCTCAATAGGCTCTGGTAACATTCTGGGATGCCTCCTGAACAGTCTAAAATATGATTTTTCAGGACCCCTGGATTCACTATTTAACTATAATCTTAAAACAGGCTTTGTGCCACAAGAATGGAGGACTGTGATGGTCATCCCCCTTCATAAGGGAGGACCTTCAATAGATCCTGTAAACTAAGGACACATTAGTCTGACTAGTTAGAGCCATGAAATGAATTATCATGAAATTATCAAAACAGACATAGGAGACCTCCAGACACTGGATCCATCCCAGTTTAACTTTGTCAAAGGAAGGCTGGGCTTACTGCACCTAGTGAACTTCTTTGAAAAGGTCACTAAGGCAATGGATGATGGGAAATGGCACATACTGCCTACAAAGATCTGGCTAAAGCATTTGATACAATACCAAACTTAGGCATTGTCAACAAACCTAAGGAACTAGACAAACTCCTGGCTAGGTCACAGAAAGGACCTAAGGAGGTTAGCACCAGTGAGTCCCTTAGGGCTCTGTGCTGGGCATATTCTTCTTGGCATCTACTTTTTGGATGTCAAAGTCAATGTCAAAGGCCTCTGGATAACCAAGTTCACAGATGACTGCAAATTGGGAGAAGTCACTGAATCCCCTCAAGACAAGAACACCCATCAGGAAGGTCTAACACAGACACAAACTCTTGCTGCTAAAGCCATGGTGTAAAACTCAATACCTAGAAATACATTATAGTACCTTTTGGGAAGCCAACCACCCTGGGTAACTATGTCATCAAAAAAACACTCCTCAATTTTTTTTCATGAGTCAGGGATCTGGGAACTTGTGTAGATAGTAACCTAAGCTTCAACCAACATGTGTTCAAGGTTGTAAGAAAATCTGTCTATGTTGCTCAGCTTATAAGTAAGGGTACTGTGCTTGGCCATCATAGAGTATAATGACCCCCCCCCCTCCGGTATATACCTGACCAGACACATGCAGCAGCTGAAACATCCACAAAGGTTCCTTACTAAACACAATGCCATGCACTGATTGCCTCAGAGCCCTGTCTCTTTACATGGTATCATACAGATTTATGAGAGGTGATCCTTCCCTGGTGTACAAGGCATGCCTGGACCCTGTTATGATGAATCTTTTTCACATCTGCAAAACAAATAGCATCAAAGCTACGAGATTAAAAGACCTAAATTTTGCTTGTGACATAAAGAGGATATGCTGAAGAGGCAGATATGTTTCTCAGAGAATTCCCATTCTCTGAAACAGGTTTCCCATTCATGAGAAGCAGAGTTCCTACCTAACCATTTTAACTCAGACCCATGGACAGTTAATCAGAAATTCATCCCAGGTCTGGCACCTATGTCTCTGATGAACAGAGGCAGTCAGTAAAGCACCTCCTTTAAATCAAATTTGTGGGTCACACTTGGGTTGCATGACTAGGTTTATAAGGACCCTAGCGGTTATTATTTATTTATTTTTTTATTTGTTGACCACGAAAGTCTGACTAGAACAGAGCCTATTTTCAACAGAGACCCAGAGAGAAAAGCTCCAGACACATTTCTTTGGATTGTGGGAGGAAACCCACGCAAACACAAGGAGGACATGCAGACTTCACACAGAAGGCACCAAAGCCAAGAATTGAACCACAGAACCTCTTATACAACTATGAACTATATAAGGACTACTCAAAGACACATCATAGCACAGTTTAGGTCTATGTCATTCCTTCCCTGCCTTGGCAAAATGTTTAAAAAGTGGTCACCTTGTATGTATAACATCACTTCAGGAAGTATGGAGTTGAACTGAACAAGCAACATAGATTTAGCCTAGAAAGATGACCTTTGATTGTTGGATGCCCATATCTTCTTAGTATGGTCAGGAGACAGTGTACAAGTTGTGATCCCAATCTGAGAAATGTATTTTGCCTTTTTTATTAATTTATTATTTATTGACATTTGTTTACTAGGAAAGTCCAAATGGTCACAGATGCACTTTTTCAGTGGTGGCTTGAGCTGAAAGGCTCCAAGATAAATTTAATGCAATCAATATTTAAACACATTTTATAATGCATTTTAAGTGAATATATAGCATAGCGGTCAGTATAATAAAAGTTGTATTGATATTCACAAACATTAATAAACAAGCATGGTATTGAAAATTCTGCAGATAGAAGAGTTGTTATAAGACAGGCAGGAGTAATTTAAGAAATACATTGGACTGAGGTATTACACGGAATAAGCAAGTTTAAGTATTACTAGAGAAATAGAGATGGAATGGTAATTGGGTTATAATTATTAAAAGCAGATGTAGTAATTAACTTCTACAATAAAGTGAAATATTAGAAGGGGATAATCAGGTTAAGTAATTCAGTGCTTTAAAGGGAGGTATAAGACGGTGATGAAGGATGTTAGGAGAAGCTATATTCCAGATGAGGAGTAGGGACAAAATCAAGAGGCAGAGATTAAGTGTTTTAGTAATGGTTTGAAAAGATGAATCTGTGAGATAGACCCAATTGATATAGGAATTTTATTCCATGTTCTAGCTACATTATTGGAATTGAGATCGACCCCAGCAGCCCTTTGTGGTTTGTAAATGGTAAGTAGTTTATCATCTGACCAAAGGGGACGGTTGGTAGCTAGAATTGGAGTATGGGGCTAATTGCTGGGAAGGCAAATGGGGTACAGATGATTTTGTGGGTTAAGATGAGCTGGTTATAAGATAGGTGGTGAGGAAATTCAAGCCAGTTACGTGTTTTTAGTTCTAAACAGTGGTGGGGTCTGGTATTTTTTTTTTCAAGCAATTCTGGCAGCTTGGCACTCCACAAGTTTAGAATCAGGTGAAGCTTGTAGGCTGATCATAAAGGGCTCCATGTAGGAGACAGGGTAAGAGGTAAATGGTAGTTAGAGTTACCTTGGAAGTGTTTGTAAGTATTTGTTTTACTCTATGAAGGTTACCTACTGTTTGATGTGCTTTCATGATACTGTTGTGGATATGTAAATAAAATTTTAAGACTATCATTAATTGTTATGCCAAGTATTTTTTTTTATGTGAAGTAATGTCCCTCATGGTATTATTTAAGGAAGACAATTTAAAGTTGTTTTTTTTTCATGGAAATGGGATTTTGGAAAAAAGAGAAGTAATTTAGTTTTTGGGGAGATTTAGTAGCAAGTGATTATCCTGTAGCCAGCTTTCAACAGAATTAAAGGCTTCTTGGGTAATTCTTTGAAGATGTATGAGGTTATCTAAAGTGCATATTAGGGTAAAAACCTCAGCATACTGCACGAGAGAAGCTTGCTGAGAGGATTTATGTAGATGTTAGTGAATATATTGAAGAGTAGATGGCCATGAATGGATCCTTGTGGCATGCCAGTACTGACAGGAAGGAGGGGACAAAAGGTGGAGAGCTATTTAACAGAGGGCTATATACTGGTTTTGTGGTTGTTAAACCATAGTAGTGGATTGTGCCAACCCTACAGAAGACAGTTGACAGGGGAGTTTTTCGTGAGAGACTAAATCAAAACTTCAGAGAGTTCAACGCATACAGACAAAATTAGTTTGCCTTTGTTTCTGGTTTTGTTACTAGTACCTGTGAAGGTTAATAAGACCATGGTAGTGCAATGGGTGGGGCCAAAACCATGCTGTGTGGAGACTAGGAGCTTTTCATGAAGGACGTTTTCAAGTAGTTGTTTGTGAATGCACTTCTTCAAATGTTTTGACAAAGGGAAAATATGGCAATAGGTCTGAAACTGTTTATGTCAGATTAAGTCCCACCTTTATGAAGGGGGATGATGATGCATTTTTTATAGAGATGGAAGTACAATTCTTTGATAGATTTATTAATTAGGGCAGGCAGTTGGTCTCCAAATAAAGGCTATGATCAGGACACACTGGACTTGATCATCTGGTACCTATGAGGAAGTTTCAGAATCAAGATAGAAAGCACATTGTTCTAGACAGGAAGCACACTACCCAAACTTGGAGACATCTAAAAAGGTATTTTACAAGGGTCATTACTGGGACACTTGCAGTTTCTATGAATTAATAAAATCATCTTTGGCCTTCCATGTCTCCACATTCTATTTTTATGCTGATAGAAAATGATAGAGTAGTTTGAAAAGCCTCAGGCTTTGTTAGGACTGTGAAGGCCAATTAAAAGTTGAACCTTGAAGCCCTGTCTGTGTCATATTAGCTTAGATATAGACTATGAACCTGTCCAAATCTAAGTCAATAACCTTTGCCATTAACTGAGAGAATAAAAAAATCAAATGTTGAACATGACATTGGCTCCATTGATAGAAACACTGATATATCACTGGACCCGGAACTCTGGTAGTTCATCATCAAGGGTTTCTGTCGAACATTCTGAGATAGCTGACATTATGGTTCACATACTTTAGGCACAGAAATACTATAAGCAGGAGGAGAATTAGAATCTACCTGCTCTGTCCTGCTGTTGCAGCCCCCACAGACACCTTTCTTCATTGTCCTTCCTTTTCTCCTTCACTGTTTCACCTACACTCCTCCTCCTCAGTATGTCTACCTCTTTATTTTCACAGCACTGGTAGAGCATCACATTTCATCTGCCCATCACCTTTTCCGTGAAGCAGGACATTCTTATTTTCAGGCAAAATGTGATGCCCTTTTGCTGGAAACCATGCTCTCTCTCTCTCTCTGTGTCTCCCCTGACTTTTCTTGTTTTTCTTCACACCCCCAGAAACACCTTTGTGTACTCAAATCATACCACCCATTTCTCTGCTGTTTCACACTTGCTAAGCCTTGCTTATCAGATGACTGTATCCAGCCACCCTAGCCAAGACTCAGGTTCTTTCCTTGAAATACCCCCAGTAGGTTCATGTCTCTTGTCTTGCAAGTCCTCTTGAAAGTAGCAGTGTACCAGCTTGTTTTTGTCCTGTTGCTGCTAAAGTAAAACCATCACATCCTTGTCCCTGAAATCAGCCCTACTAGCTAAGCAACTCAGCATTTTTTATCTTATTCTCAAGCACTGCTCCTACTGATTCACTCATGCAGTTATTACTTCCAAGTCCTTTTCTTCCTAAATGTCAGCAGTCATATCCCCAACAACTTGTGTTCTACCCTTAGAATGGCATTTATAAGGTGCAGTAGTGTACATATCTTTTGATTAACCCTGAGCAGCTATCTTTCTGGCCTCCCTAGACTCTTTGTTATGCCTCACCACACCATCTATTGCTCATCCCATTTTGGTGTCATCTACAAAGAAGTTTATTCTGCTTTCCATTCCCTCTACCATGTCTGTCACATATACATTGAATAAAGTAGTTTTCTGAAGTGACCACGGAGGCATGCATTTTGTTATTTTCCATTTTTCTGACAAATTCCCACAACCAAAACCACTCTGTGTCACAGCCTTACAATCAATCTGCCTGCCTAGCTTTACTCACCAGCTTAATATATTTATGCTTGGTACAAAAGCCTTGACAAAGAAGGGAGCCCTTGTTCCATAACTAAATGGACTGTATTTGGTGGGCAGCTTATAGGTTCATATTTTGCTTCTAGGCAACAGACCAATTGAGATGTTTAATTTAAGTCAATTAAGTCTAACTACTGCAAATCCACTGATACACCCAACTAGTTTATCATCCTGTATACAACATTTCTTGGGGGGGGGGGCTAGATCTGGGTAAATCTGAAGATAGTGTGGGATGTGCGTTGCTTTACAGAAAGTGGAAGTTAGTTCCAGAGGTGGAGAATTCTTTTGGAGAGATACCTGTTGTGCCAGCTAGTCCTATATATGTAACAGTACAAATATAGGTTGTTTGAGCTTGCATTTCTATTACTGTCAGTTTGCAAGCAAGATTTGGGCTATTTTATAGCACTGCAGGCAGTGCATAAACCAGTCTGTATAGGAGTCTGTAGGAAACGGATGACAGAACGAGATTTTAAGTCTTTAGGTAGCTCATGCCTGAGAATTTTTAGTGAGGAGCCACTGGGGTTTTTAAGATTGAGTTGTGTGGCTGGATAGATGCATACTGCAGGGAACATTGTATTCTAACAAGGGCCTGATGAAGGAGGCATAGAGGGGAATGATGGCAACCGTTTCTGACCAAAAGAAGATGCTCTTAATCAGCTGGATGAGGCAGAAGGCTTTCGTAATGACACAAGATATGTGGTAGTCAAAGAGCAGTTCATTATTCATGAAGGTGACTAGGTTACTATGTATTTACTAGGCATGCAGTCCTGGAGGCCACTGAATAGTCTAGACCAGATTCCTCAGAGCACTGTTTGATTAACTGACTTGCTCAGAGTCACAAAGTAGGCAAATGGAGGTCGATGGAATCAAACCCAGCAGGAAGTAGCTCATTAACAGCTCATAGCCTAAATCCTGTCAGCTAATTGCCAGACCTACGTCTCTAATGACAGCATCTTTTAAGGGGGGTGTCACTTAGACGATAGGTGTGAGAAATGTTCCTATTTCCAAAAATGATCAATGTTACTTTTTTTAGCATTCTACTTTATACCATGATTCTGACACCACAGGTTTTAAGTTAGGCTCTCCTGGAGGATGTGAGTGTCTTCACAGGAGTTGATGATAGCCCCAATGGTGCAGTTATCCATGGTCTTTGTAAGCCAATAATGACCTTTAATGTCAGATTTGACATCAGAAAAGTAGATGTCACAAAAAAATTGTCCCAAAACAGATCCATGGAGTATGCCAAATGTGCAAGTTTAGTGGAGGATAGTGTGCTATTAACTCTGTTTGAGTGGTGTGTCTGAGCAAGCTGGCGATCAGTGGATTGCATAGGGACTTAGGTTCATAGGTTCATAGGTTGGTACTAGGCTATCAGCCCTAGGGCCTATACAAACCTAGCCATAACAATTTCCTGGCTATTTCTTCCCTTCCCTGGACCCCTGTCTAGCAGGGCGACTGACGTGATCCCTGGGGTGAATTTCCTTTCTCCCATCCAATCGTCAAGGTTTCTTTTGAAGAGAACCAAAGAGGCACTCTGCTTGACATGTATGGGCAATCTATTCCAGAGTCTGGGGAGTCTCTGGGTCAGGAACCTATCCCTCCAGCATGTTTTGTTTATTGTGATGACAAGGTTTAGCTCCCTGGAGCGTGTGGCTCTGAGGGATTGGGATTTCTTTAAGTGTAGCATGTCCAACAGCTCTGGGTTTGACATGGCCTTGTATGTTAGGCAAAGATCACCTCTGAGTAGACGATATGCGACAGAGTATAGCTGAGTTTTTTAAGGCGGTCAGCGTAGGGCATCTGCTTTAGGCCTGTGATTCTTTTAGTGAGCTATTTCTGTGGCCTTTCCAGTTGTTGCAGATGTCTTGAGAGGTACATACCAAACGGGGCATTGTATTCTATAATGGGTCTAATGAGGGATGAGTACAGTGGGACAATGACCTCCTTTTTTCTGGATGAAAAGCCCTTAGTGATGAGGTGTGCCACATAGAAGGATTTCCTGACTGTTGTGGCAATGTGGTTATCGAAGGTGAGACCGCTGTCCACCGGTGTCCCTAAGTCTCTTATCACACTTTCGGTGTTTAGTGTACTGCCACCTATATGGTAATTCACGGATACATGTTTTTTCCCAAAGTGGACAACTATACATTTCTTGGCATTGACCTTGAGCCCATGGCTCTGGCACCAAGCATCTGTTTCTGTAAGGCCCTTTTGTAGAGTATCCACATCATTTGGGGATTCAGTAATGGTTCCCAGTTTGCAGTCATCTGAGAACTTTGTTATCCAGAGTCCCTTAGTGTTGGCCTGTACTTCAGAGAAGTAGATGCCAAACCAGAGCGGTCCCAGGACTGAACCCTGAGGTACTCCACTTGTCACTTGTCTGGTGCTGGATTTGGAGTCGGTTACTTTTACAGTGTGGGTTCTATCAGTAAGCCAGTTAGCAACCCATTGGGTGATGCAGGGATTAATGCCCAGCTTAGTAAGTTTATCTATGATTCCAGAGTGGGGGATGGTGTCAAAGGCCTTGGCAAGGTCTAGATAGGCTGTGTGGACCACCTTACCCTTGTCCATGGCTCTGGAGATTGATTCAAAGAAGTCAATCAAGTTCAGGAGACAAGATCGTCCCTTCACTAACCCAAACTGGGTGGGGTCCAGTGTTTGAAGGTTGCCAATGTCTTTGTTTATAAGTTCCATGATAATACGCTCCATGGCCTTGCAGCTAAGCCTTGTCAGACTGCCGGGATGGTAGTTAACCAAGGTGGATCCCGAAACCTGAGGTGAGGCTACGATTAAACATGACACTTAGGTGAGGTGCCAGTTCATATTGTAGTTCATGTAGTACACAGCCCGGGATGTCATCTGGTCCCATGGATGCTGTATTCTTAGCTTTGGAGAGTGTGTTTTTACCTGTGTGGCCATTATTACGAATTTGGCAATTTTCCGATATTGAGATGGGCCATTTAGGGGGTGAGAGGGGGGTGAAGTTGGCACTGAATCGATCTGCCATGATATTGGCAATATCCTTGGGATCAGTATATTTAATGCCATTCTGTTTTAGCTCAGAGCAGATCTGAGCATTGCCATTTAGATTCTTGACATAGTTATAGAATGCCTTGTGGTTGTCTTTGGAATCTTTGGCAATTTTATTTTCGTAACTAGCTTTGGAGGATTTTATGAGGGATCTCAGTTTCTTACTGAGGCTGGTAAGGAAGTTTTTTGCATCCTGGGATTTTCCTCTTTTCTGCAACTGTTTCTTCCCTTTGTTGTAAAGTTTGTTTATGGCATGGGACCACCAGATTGGCTTCTTTTTTTTTAGATGAGAGCATCTTGGTTCTATTTGGAATGGCACGATTTATGCATGAGTGGATGTGCTCGTACAATGCCTTAGTGTAGGATTCAGCAGTTGAACTTTCAGCTCCCGTCTGCATGGGTGTCATGAAGTTTGTCACTTCTGACTTGAGTAGCATGAAGTTGGCTTTGGAGAAGTTTTTTATGGAGGTTTCCTTACTGGGGGGGAGAGGTGGGATGTGGATGTTAAGGGTGATTAGCTTATGGTCAGACGTGACTATGACCATAGGTGTGGAGCATCGATTTCCCATGTTGGTAATGACCAGGTCTAGGATATTGGAGCCCCTGGTGGGACTATGGATTAGTTGATCCAGGGCATTGGAATTTATGAATTCCAAGAACCGTTGGGCAAAGGTGTTGGTACATGAGTAGTTTTCCCAGTTAATGGCAGGGTAGTTAAAATCACCCAGTATTAGGGTGTTTGGTTCTATCTTAATATTTTCCAGAATGTTTAGAAAGGTGTAGTGAGAATCTTGGCATATGGTGGGGGATCTGTAGCAAGCTACAATTTGGATTGCAGTCTTACCTAGTGTTAGTTGCACCTGGAGAATTTCAGACGCATTGCGTTGGGCAACTAACCTGGTGGTGTTAATATCCTTGGTGAATATTGACACTCCTCCACCTTTAGTGTTTCGGTCCTGCTTTGGTGGCCAAAAAGTGTGGTAAGAGTTGTAGCCTAGTATTGCAGGGGTGCTCTCTGGAGCCTTGAACCAGGTCTCAGTTACTGCACAGATATTGATGTTCTCCATTTTTAGGAGTGCCTTGAGAGAGTGCATTTTGAGGTTTAGACTTCTAGCATTGAGTAGCATTACCTTCAGATTTTGCATGCTTGTACCTGTTACGGTGGTGGTTTTGTCCTTTGAACTTTGCCTAAAAAGGCACTATAGGGGTGGCAAGAGCCTTAGCCAGTAACCTGAATCCCAGGGGCGATAGGTGCAGACCATCTCTGGCAAAGCATCATGGTCTGTCAATCATGTCGTCCCAGGCAGACAGATACTGGATCCCCTTTGAATGACACCAGAAGCTTAGCCAATTGTTGAAGTCAATCATTTTGTCCTTATACTGTGGTATCATTCTGGGCGAAGGCAGGATGCTACTCAGGGCTAGGGTCATACCTGCCTGGGCCACATGATCTGAGAGCTCTTCCATGTCTCTTTTCATGTAGTCCAGGGAGTGCGTCTCAAGTCATTCACTCCAACATGGACAATGACAGAGTCATATTTGTACTTGTTGTGGAGTGACTTGAGTGCATGCGTTATGTGGCGGATCCTGGCACCCAACAGGCAGCTGACTGTAATTTTCTCCTTGTTCAACCTGGTGAGAGGGACATCAGTGTGCCGGACTATAGAGTCACCTATGACTAAAGTGTTAGGTACATTGTCTTGCCTTAGGGGCTGTTGCTGGGTGGCATACAGGTGTTGTGAACTATGTGACACTTTGGTTGTGATTGGTGTTTGTTTGCGTTTCAGCTTCAGAGGTCCTTGTTGCTTGGGCAGGTTACAGTTAAGGGCCTCTGCATATGTGGATTTAGTGTTGCTATATGTGGGAGTTGGTGGTGTGGGTTTAGAAGGGCTATGTGTTGCTTGAGGTGTAGTGTGGGTGTCAACGTTCTCCTCTTGACTGTCTAGCACAATCTTGGGTGGAGACAGCTTTGCTTCCATTTTGGCTATGTAAGTGCATCTCTCACAGGTTGTAGTGTTGGGTGGTAGGAGGAGAGGGTTGTCTGTGTACATGAGGCAACTGCTGCATTGCCCCAGTATGCCCAGATTCACCAGGTGGACAGGAGAAATCACCGGAAGCTGACCCTTGGACATGCCTGGTTTGGTGCTTTTTTTTTTTTTTTTTTTTTTGTAAAGTACAGGAGCTGTTTTTCCTTACCTTAGCAAGGTGCTTTGCAATTATAGGCTGTTTAGTGCCTACTATTAATTTCTCCTTATTAACAAGGAGAGTTGAGTGCTTGTATCAGTTTAAGGCTTCCTAGTGCTTTCCAGCAGGTATTAGAGAAAGTGCTAGTCAAAGGGACGCTTAAAGGTAAGATGAAAAAAAATGCACACTGCAGTGTGCACTAGAGAAGTTAGACATGAAAGTAGGTAACTTAAGTTTAACCTGCTTAAAAAGTTAAGGTTTAGTGGAGAGTTACTATTTTTAAAACAGCAAGATGGGTTGAAAAGGATGGTCAGTTTTGTATTCTGGTACTATGGAATACAGTAGGATGGCCAATAAATTTAAATAGTTGAAGGAGGGTTTTGATTTAGTGATTACTCACACAAGCCAGTGAAAGTAGAGAGGAAATGAGATATATGGTCAGATTAACATAAGAGGCAGGCAACTAGAAAGACAGTGATATTTAACAAGACAACTGTGACTGGATGGGAGGGCGGGAAAAAAAATTCTGCCTGACTCAGAAGAGAGAGAGAGCTGTGGTCTCTTTTGAAGTTTTAATATGCTGTTAAAGCAGAATGCAAGTAAAACACAAGGTAAAGAAAGCAAACTACAGTATTTAAAATATACAAAATACAAAAAATAAAAGCAAACTAACCTATTTCCTTCACAGCAAAGTGCAGCAGAGTCTGGACGAGCCTTTCTGGTTTGCCCACTCTGTTGATGCTAGAGTGGGATACAGTATTACAAGCATTAGCAACATCATAAAAAGCTGTGTGAACGCAGTTACCCTCATCTAGTGCTTCTGTGACTCTTCCGAACAAATCCACTAGGCTCAACATGCACAGTTTACTTTTACACAGCTGGATATGTTAGATTCTAGGAATTATAAGTTCCCTGTTTCCTTTTTTGTGAGGTTCATGATTATGAATTCCATCACTTTGTCAAATGTGCTAGTGAGGCTTTTAGGTCTATTGTTTCCAGGGTTTGTGATGGGGCTCTCTTTGTGGACAGGAACTTCTGCAGATGTTCTCTGGGCTTCTGGTGCATATCCAGTGGAGAGGCTGTGGTTGAATAGTTTAAGGAGGAGGTCTGACAGGAAGCATTTCCCACTGACCATGGCTGTTTCTACAGCTGTTCTCTGGGCTTCTGGTACATATCCAGTGGAGAGGCTGTGGCTGAATAGTTTAAGGAGGAGGACTAATATTAAATACTTCACAGTGACCAGGACATAGTCCAGTATATTATCTAAACCCATACAGCCAGTGTATTTGGTTTTAGAGAGTGCTTTTAATATCTGTTTAGAGGTAATTATTGGGTGGCGGGTCTATGAATTGTAAACATTGTACTGGCAAGTTTAGAAGCAGCAAATGTGAAAAGCTGGAGTTGAATTTATATGCAAGGAGGTTAACTATATCCTCAGGGTTTGACTGGCTGATACCATGAAAGATAAGCTTGGTGCCCTGCTGGGGCTTACTTCTGAAGTTCTTTATGTAATTAAGGAATGTTTTATGGCTATCCTTAGGTGTCATATCAATGTTTACATAATAATTACCTCTGTATAATTTAACATTGCTCTTTAGTTCTTTGTTAACCCATTTGAGATTGATTTTAACATACTGATTGTTCTATTTCTTGGGACTATGAGCTTTTTCCTTTTAATATATAATTTGTTTTTAGTTGAGTTTAGCTAGAGAGGTCTGTTTCTAAACTTGACATTGTACTTGTGGTAAACATGAACATGAGCCTCTGTGTAAGAAATGAAATGGGAATACAAACTTTGGGTATATGTAGGGGTGTTTGTTATAGAGTTATCCAGTGGGGGACTGTTAAACCATCTCAATTAATCACCATCATCATCTCTGCGTTCATATGGGTTTCCTCCAGGTGATCCAGTTTCCGCCCATGTTACAAAGACATGCGTCTAGTGAGTTTCTCCCTGAGCCTCCGCTGAAAATTGGCTTTGTTCTAAGTCGGACTTTCCTGGTAAACAAATGTTAAATAAATAAATTATCTGCAAGAAGATGGGCCTTAAATAATTCTCTAAAGATGGTTGCTTTGTTTGCTGACTTGTACTGGGATCATATGATGAAGGACCAGAAAAGTGTTGCATTTGTGAAAACAAGAATGAGGATGATGGTGCCCTTAGTGGGGGAAGGTTTTATTTCATTGAAGGAGCTTGCAATGATAAAGTCAAGGAAGTATTGCACCTATTTATTATAAGAGTGTAAGTGTGCCAGTTTATAGAATGGCAGTTAATCCCCCCCAATATAGATTGGTGTCTGTGTTAATGGAGAGGCATTTCAAATTTTTTAAAATATGTTCCATGATTTGAAGGTGTCATGGGCAGTATTCTGTAGATGGTCAGGATGTGTCATGATGTCTTATTTGCTGATATTAAGATATGAAGGACTTTGAGGTCACTGTCCTGGTTGCTTGATTATGGTAATCAAAATAAACTGAAAGGAGCCGCGACCAGCCAGATAAAGCAATACAACAGATATTTTTAATGAAACAATTTAGCACTTTCGTCTTGCATATAACAAAACACTTCATCAGAATCTAATAAAACCAAGACAATTCACAATTAAATAACCATCTTAAAATGATCACATGTTGAATTAACACCAGTCATAAGAAAGGTCCCCAGCACCTGTTTTTCATAAATACAAATTCTTAAAAACTTCTTTGTATGCACATAAAATTACCTTGAAATACAAAAAAACAGACCCAAACATGCTAACATATCACCATTATAAATTATTATAAATTCACACATGATAAGATTGCAACTTTAAAATACTCAAAACAGATAAATGTCTGTTTATTCCAGGAAATATAAGGGCATTGAGCCTAATTTACCACTTCAGCTCTCTTGATTCTATTATGTCCTCCCAAGGTCCTCCCCTTGTGCTTTTGTGTACTATATCTAAAACATAAAAACATAAATCATGCATAGGAAGTTGCATAATATGATTTAATAAAGCACTATTCTTATTTTTATCCCTTATATCCAAATAATGCTCATATATATGGCATCTAAGCCATCTTTTGATTTTAGCTATATAAAAACCCTTGCATAACTGCCATAAAGCAACATAAATCACCCCCACAGAATTACAGTTACAGTAGTAACATGATTTTATCTTAACCACATTAATAATAACTGAATCTTTCTTCAGAAAATCCACATCCACATGTCCCAATTTTCTTATCTGCTTTTAAGATGGAATCATTTTCAATCCTATCAAAATATTGTTTAAAAGATTTTGCTTTTCTGTACACTACTACTGGGGCTTCTCCTACTGTATCCATCATGTTAACAAAGCAGGAGAAAATACCACAATTTTTCTTTAGTATCTGCACAATATTACAATTATCCAAATTATAGGTGGCAATACAGGCTTTAGAAAAATCACCCTTTGATTGTTCAGGACTAGTAGTACACACCTCAGAGCTAAACCTTCTTAACAGGGGTTTATAACTGCCATTTCCTCTTTTACAAGTAACTTCATCAAAAATTTTGGAAATAACATTATTAGAATTGCCTCAGGAACTAAACATAGCACTGAACTTCTGCCCTTCTACTCTTCTAATATATAGGTGTCATCCTCAGACACCATACAGGCAAGCCAAACATATTGCCCCTTAACAATAGCCTTCTTTTGATGCTCAGGATGGCATCTAAAATAATGGAGAAGGCTGTTGGAAAAAAATGGCTTCCTAAAAATGTTGCTAACCAGTCTTTTATTCTCCATATCCTTACTAATGAGGACATCCAAATAATTAATTTGTGAGGTAATATAGGAAAAGGTAAACTAAATAAAACACAAATTCCTCTCTTTCTTTAACTGACCCCCTGCATATTATAAAAATGTTGTCCAAAATTTGAATGTAGAATGACCATGGTAGGGGGTTGAAGGAATTAAATAAAAAATATGTTTCTATTGTAAAAGAATGATATTTGCAAAAATGGGGCACAGGATGCCCCCATGACAATCCCTTTCTTTGGAGAAAATATTTTCCATTCAAAAAACAAAATTGTTCTGTAATACTATTTCCATAAAGGTGTCCAAAGTGTTAATGCCATTATTACTAAAAATCTGTATGTTTCACCATAAATTCATGAAACCACTTGAGACCAGTATTGTGTGGTATGACATTAAATAAATTCACCATGTCTAATAGTCAAGAATACCATACTCCAATAACTAAGTCAATTATATTTTGCTTATATTGTGCTATCATTCTTGGAGATGGAAGTATATTGATCAGGACTTGTTACACTCCAGCCTTGCATATATACTCAGAGAGCTCCATCATGACTGTCTTTATATAGTCTAAGGGGATGTCATTCACACTCATAAAAAACAATGATCATGTCACACTTACACTCTGAGTGAGGGGACTTGAATGTTTTGGTGAGAAGGCAGATTCTAGTACCTGACAGCCAGTTCACAGTTACTCTGTCTTTGCTCAGCCATGTGAATGATGCATCAGTGTATTGAACTAAGAAGTCACCTATAACTAGTACATTATCATTCCAATTGGATGGCTCTTGTAGCCTGAACGACTTGGCTAGACCACTCTAGTGACTCTTGTCTGTTGCAGTACATAAGAATACATATGTGTTATGAAATAGGTATTAGAGTGTTGTTGCAGTCTGGCTACCATATCTACCTTTACAGTGCCATGCACCTAGGAGTACTTTGTAGCTTTGGAAATGATTCTTTGGAGAACTTCAACAGAGAAAGGTTTTATATTTGTCTTGCAATGTGTATGTGGGATATTAGCATGGGCACTGATTATTAATTTTTGCCAGAGGCTTGATCCAGTTGTTATAAGTATTGCACCTGTCACATGTGGACTGATTTGCAGTAATTGCAAATGGCTGACAATAAATATGTGGCAGTTTGTACTCTGCCTCAGGATGCCAAGTTCCAGAAAGCTTTCAATAAGTAAGACAGAGAGAGAGAGAGAGAGAGAGACTGAGGTTTCATGGCTAGTAGAGATGCTTGATAGTACACACTATGTGAAGTTATGGAATTTGATGACCCTATCTAGAAGGGAGGGAGGGAAAGAGAGTTGTATGACATATGAAGGGGCAGTGAAGAAATGCACATATGCAAAAAAATAGCTGCATAATATAAATAAGAGGACAGTGAAAATAGCTTCTGGACAGTGCAATATACTGCACCTCTGTACAATATGGCAATACAGTACAATATAATACTGTGCAATATAGTGTCACTAATTACAGAGTAATTCAGTACAGTCCAGTACCTCTCAATACAGTAATGTTCATTTTGAGGCAGCAAGAGAACCTGCTAGAAAACTGGAAATAAAAACAGTCCAGCACAGTATAATATGGTCAAATGCAGTAGCTGCATGCTATATAAGGGGGCTATGACAGTGCAAGATATAGCAACTGTACAGTATTACACAATACAGTTCAGTAGGATACTGTACAATATAGTACTACTCGATATAGTTCAATACAGTACAACCCACTGTAGTACAGTACAATGAAATGTAGTATTTTAAGGATCAGCTGAACAGTAGGCATAGATGCTACAACACAATAAATTAACAATACATAAGACATCATCAGCATAACAGTGTCTGAGCAGCAGGCAAGAATACTACAATGTGCTGAGCAATACAGTACCACTCATTAATGTACAACTGGGTAGCAAGCTCATGTCCTACAGCACAATATTACAGACACAACAGATACAGAAGTCTCTAGAACCTCACAGGTTGATTAATTCAACAGGCAAAATGTCATAAGATTCTTCAAGGTAGATAATAAAATAGTCAGTGTTACAAGGCAATGGTCCCACAACATGGTACTTGTACCATCTACAGCATGCTCAGATGTTACATAATAAATACAGTGAAGGAAAGTTGAAATAATGCAGTTAGCTCTGTGATACTGTCACAATATAGCAGGGTAGTAAACAATTATACATAGCAAGGATACATTATAAAGAACAGTAATTAATCAGCCACAGCAAGGATCATACGATCATAGGAGGTTACTAGGCTAACGGCCCTAGATATTTTAACCCTAGCCATTCATGTCACAATTTTCCCAAATATCAATATGCCCATGGACTAGACTGGCACAGGTATATGCTTGCGCCTTAGGGCATCTACAAACTACTCTGTCTATAAGTGCCACAGGCGACAAGCCAGAAGTGAATTTGGGATTTCCCATCTATTTGCCAAATTGCATTTGAATAGACTTAGGAAAGAGCTTTGTTTCACATGACTGGGGAGTCTGTTCCCGAGAAGTGGAAATCTCTGAGACACATACCTGTTCCTCCAGCATGTTTTTGTTATATCACATACAAGGCTTTGATACACTAGTTTGGATAACTCTAGTGTGGTTTGTTTTACGAATATGTAGCAGATGAATCAGGGCTGAATCAGAGACCGTCTTGTAGGTTAGGCATAATTGCCCCTCAGACATTTGTAGAAACAGGAACAGGGCTTTGAGGCAGTCTGCAGAAGACATAGTATTTACACCCTGTATTCCTTTAGTGAGGAACCTCTGTGGCTGCTCCAGCTGTTGCAAATGCCTGGTCAGGTACATGCCGAAGGGTGCATTGTACATGATTATTAGTTTAATGAGGGCTGAGTGTAATGGGACTATGATCTTCTTATATCTGGATGCAATACCCTTACTTATAAGTTGTGCCATGTAGAAAGATTTTCTCACTACCATGGACACATGGGGATCAAAGTTCAGGTTACTGACAGCCTACATTCCCAAGTCCCTTCTCACTAGGTCTATTCTTAGGGGAGTATTATCAATGTTGTAATTTGCACGGGTTGTCATCTTCTCAAAGGATATAATTAGGCATTTTTTGCACTGATTTTATGCCATGGCTCTGGGACAAATTATTTTGTCTGTGTCAGACTACATCTTTGGGGTATTCAATGATTGCATCTAGCTTGCAGTAGTCAGGAAATCTGGTCAGCCAAAGACCATTGTACCATTGTGCATTGTAACAGAACTGAAATCAGTCAGCCACAGATGGCAAATGCACAACAGGGAGCAACACTTACCAAAGCAAGATCCAGCATCAATTAACAGGCTGAAGGTGCTGCAAACTGTTGTCACATGGAACCAGGAACACTGAAGTTGTAGATGATTAGTAGTGTGTTCTATTCCAGACAACACGGGCTGGGAGGACTAGAACAGTTACCAAGACTTGCTACTGTCACATAAACTCTGCTACTGAAGTGAATTTTTTCACAAACCCACTGCTCTAAGTTCAGCACTTCAAAAGTTGCAGGGTTAAGGAAATAGCAGAGTTTAAGGCACACACAAGCACAACAGAGTGGCTGTGTTCACAAACATGAGAAGTTTAAATGGACCACAAGACAAGAGATGCTTGTAAAAAGTTTGCACTGCTGTGCAACCAGTACTAATTCAAGTCAGAAGCAACAGCAGTAGCCCCTTCTCTCTCCAGGCAGGAATCTAGATAGACCAGTTTTAAATGAAAAATCACCACAGCACAAAACACAGTTTTTGAATAAATGCTAGCATAAACTAATGTACAAAAATCAGGACAAAAATGTTACTTCCCAGATGTTGTGGGACTGTTTTCCAAGTCAAATCTAGTACTAAAGCTGAAGACAGAATGGTTGTGTTGCAGGGCAGCACAATAATTGAAGTGGCATTCACAAACACAAGGAGTTTACAGCAGACCATAAGAGCATACTGGCCATCAAAAACCTTACACCGTTACACGTTTCTCAACTTCTTCGACTCAGTCAGTGTACCATAGTAAACAAAATGGTAACAAACAAATAAATACATACTTTTAAGAAACTATGCCTTCAGCAGTGAAGCATTTCTCTGTATTAGTAAACAATATATTTTGCTAATAAAACAGGCATAACACAGGGTGACAATAACAGGCACAATGTCACCCACTTGTTCTAAAGGACTATGAGCCATATAAAATGTCAAAACAGACTATAGCTGGGCAAAATTTTGTCTTACTTATAAACAGATGATAGTCTTAATCCAAAGGCCCTATTTTATAGGATTGCATAAAACTCAAGTACTACTAAATATCCTGTGATATTTGTATATCTTACCTATAGTACAAGGAAGGAAATGGAATACTGAAATCACTTTTAAGGAGAACTAATAATGATGTAGCCCATTAATAACAACTTTTATTTCACCCTGAAGTCAGGTGTTCTAGTATCAAGATTTAATAATTTGGGGCTGCAGGAGATAGCTGAATGGGTGGGTCCAATGAGAAGGGGTGTGGCCAACCAGAAAGGGGTGTGGCTATGCTAAAAAACGCAAAAACTGGGACATTAATTAAATACGCTGCCCTGGGTGCCAAACTGTCATTATGAGAGTCCAATCAAGACAAAATGAAGTGTAGAAGAAAAAAATATGTCAATGCATTGTCTACATGACAGCTTACTTAATATCTAGATGGAAACAAAAAGGTTGTGAGGCATGAAAAAAAATTACTTTTTAAATACATTACTGGAATGCTAGTCAAAATCAAGTATAAAAAACAAGCAGCACTCAACTCAAGCCACTTCTCCTTGCACTGTAGTTCTAATTATAATTTATATTCAGCTTTATAAAAGTACCAAGTAACATACTGAAAGTAGCAATCTCTGTGATACCCCCACTTGTAAAAATGTTTCTTATCCAAAAAAGACCTGCTGCCTGACAACTATCTACTTGCTTCATGGGGAAAACATGATCAAAGGAAAAAATGAACAGCAAACAAGAAACAAGCTCAAGATAAATTGCTTAAAGGATTACTGCACAGATTATGAACCACACATGATAGATTGGCATTCTGTTTCGTTTACGGGTAAAGCTTGCAGAAATGACTGCAAGTCTCCAACAAATGTAATGAGCTTCTGAAAATACTGTAATCCTGTCCTTTATTACAGATACTGTCATATGCATTTCAATACCCATGGCTTATACGCTATCTAGTTATGTAAATATTCTCTGCATGACAGCAACAAAAAGGCTTTCAATGTTGGTGATTCTTTAACAGTATGCTTATTAAAGCTTACTTGCATCTTATGGTCTCAGACAAGCTTACCTGATGGTCATTAAAGTATTGCTACTCAAACACAGAGCAACAGGTACTGCAACAACATGCATTTTCTGAATAAGAAGCAGCATAAATCAACAGTATAAAAATATGACAGAAAACCAGAACATTCTGAAAAATCAAGGACAGATGAAAAGCCACTCTAGCACTTGTGTCTACCTTGGATAGGGGGATACTCTGCACACTTAACACTGCATAACTGCTCCTTGGCTTGCTTGGACACATCCTGAGTCACTACATGGGGGAGTAGGCTGCAACAAGTATGTCACAATTTGAAATGTCTCTGGCTGACAGTGATGGCCCTGACACATTTGTCATACCTCTCAACCTCAGAGCAAGAAATCTGGACAAAGCCATAAATAGAAGTGAGACAAAGGCCAAAAAAATTAGGACAATTTTTAAATATTGCTCTTATAAACTTAGAAAGATAATTAGGTTTTGCATTAGTATGAATTTTCTGAAGGGTATGAAATCTGAAACTCAAATGTCTGTCACTATTTTCCAACTTCAGTCTTTAATGATTTGCCACTAATTTGCCAGAAAACCACAATTTATGAAAGACCGACCAAATATGTGATGCAAAAATATAAAAGAGCCACACAATACAGCTGGGAACCTGTCAAAGGGACACTTTTTTAATATTAGTACTGTTAACGTGAGCAGCTGACAAAATAAGAGAATCTACATGCATTTCTGAAATTAAAAGTAACCTGTAACTCTGATCATTACAGTTATTTATTAATTGTAAACCCTCCATGTTTTCTTCCAAATTTGCCATTTTGCGTACGGATTATTAGGGGAGAGCAACATTTTGAGACAAAATCAGGGACAGATTAGAGGTTTGGATATACCTAATTCTATAAAGCGATTTATTTGCACATACCTCAATGCAGGGAATTTGGACAAGGCCAAATATATTGGGGGAACATACAAGCAGTACTAAAATTGCTCTTGTATAACCTTAGACAGCTGACAGAATAACAGTCTTGCATGCATTTTTCTGAAGGGTATGAGGTTTGAAACCCAACATCTGTCATTATTTAGTGGCTTCATTCCTAAATGATTTGTCAAAAATAAGAAGCAAAAATCTATTCATTGTGCAAAAATATGACATTGGAGAGGTATAGTTTAGCCAGGGCTGCCTGAGTTTGCAGCCCTTCCTCCCTCACAAAATCATGGTCGAATGGGGCCTTCCCCCTGCAGCTCTTCCAATGTCCCATTACTTGGCTATTTTGCCCCATTTACCATAAACACTGTAATGTGCATACTGCTTTACTTCTACAATGATTTGGATTTCATTTAAAAGTTTTATTTTACATCTTACAGCACAAATACTAATAGGTATCTGCTAAACAAAGCAATGCAGTATCACAATGAAAATAGACTTAGCATTAAAACTTCTCTGCCCTTGAAATTCACACTCATTGAAACAGCATTGAAACCCACATTCAAAGAAAATACATCTGGCCAGTGGCAGATAATGATTAACTTTGGGCTGTTTTTAAATCATAGGCCCCTTGCACAAGAAACATACATATGTTCTTTGATACACCTTCCTGATTGTATTAAATTATATTCCTTGTATAATACAGTACAATTGTTAGAAGGTGTTTTAAATGTATTGTTTGGAACATTTTTTCCAGTAAACAATGAAACAAAATGCATACACCAGAAATGACAAAACTGCCCAATGCAGAACATTTCCATCATAAATGTCTACTCAAACTTCTGCAGTCCACCAGTATTAGTAAATATGCACAATCTCTGCAGAAGTAAAGTTCATTTAAATAATTCCACATTGAAGAGATCTGAAACTAATGAAGAGGTTGCTGCTAGCAAACAATTTTATATTTCATTATTTCATCTACAAATAAAGTGCCTGTTGCCTTTGAGGAATACATTTACTATGTTACATAAAAAAATTATAAGCTAGTAATATTGCAATAGGGGATAGATGGCAAACTGATAACAGGTTCATCGTTACTAGGTATCTCCACTAAAGAGGACAGTTTCAGGACTGCAGCATCCACCCCCTTTAAAAGTACAACACAGTACAGTATCACCAATGCATCTATATACTGTGGGAGTAGAACCCACAGCTTTCTGCATCAAAAGCAAGTAAGCTACCTGTTGTGCTACTAACAATGCAAGCAGACAGCATAAGCAGCACTAAACTTCTCTTCAAGCTCTCAGCTCCTTGTAAAATCCACTCAACACTCAACTGCATCTCTCAACTTTGAAGCACAAGAAATTTGGAAAAAGCCAAAAATTATTGGGGGGAGGGCAAAAGCCCAAAAACTAGACACACATTTTAAACACTGCTTGTATAACCTTGAAAAGTTGCTAGAATAAAATGCTGTGTTACCACCATGTATTTCACTGCCAAGTCATGAACCAAGGACCCTGTGCACTACAGTCAGAGCAACATACCACTATGCCAAATCAGCTTTTTTTTCGAAAGACAGCAAGACTGAAACTTAAATGGCTATCATTTAGTGAATTCATTTCTCACCATAGCTCTCAACTTCTTAGCACAAAACACCTAGACAAAGACAATAATGGGGGAATACAGCCCCCCAAACATATTCAGTGAATTCTGTTCTCACCGTAGCTCTCAACTTGTTAGCACAAAAAGCCTGGACAAAGCCAACAATGATCTTATAAACAGAAAATTGCTAGAATAAAAGGTTTTGCATTACCATGTACTTTCTGAAGAATATGAAGCCTGAAATTCAAATGCCTGTCATTATTTTCCAGAAAACCACAGATTTTATAAGGAACAGAACAACAATATGAAGCAAAAATAAAATGCTGTGTTACCATCATGCATTTCACTGCCAAGTCTTGAACCCAGAACCATGTGCACTACACTCAGAGCAACATACCACTATGCCAAATCAGCTGTTTTGGGAGCGATAGCTAGACTGAAACTTAAATGGTTATCATTTAGTGAATTCAGTTCTCACCATAGCTCTCAACTTCTTAGCACAAAACACCTAGACAAAGACAATAAAGGGGGAATACAGCCCCCCAAACATATTCAGTAAATTCAGTTCTCACCGTAGCTCTCAACCTGTTAGCACAAAAAACCTGGACAAAGCCAACAATGATCTTATAAACAGAAAATTGCTAGAATAAAAGGTTTTGTGTTACCAAGTACTTTCTGAAGAATATGAAGTCTGAAATTCAAATGCCTGTCATTATTTTCCAGAAAACCACAGATTTTATGAGGAACAGAACAGCAATATGAAGCAAAACTTTCACAAGTGGTGGTGGGTAGGGAATTCAAGCTCCTGCTCTAGACACTACCAAGTATATTTCCTGAGATCTTGTAGTCACTGGGGGCATTTTACACACACACACACACACACACACACACACACACACACACACACACACACACACACACACACACACACACACACACCTCTCAGCTTAGTTCAATTTTTAAATTAAAAATAAATTAAAATTCATGGTGGACAAAGGAACAAACTCAGGGGACATATATTGTCTTTACGTAATTAAAATTAAAACAAAATATTCCTTGCCTCTAACTCCAAACCCTCTCTGGCACAGGCTTTTCTCCTACCCTGTCTTTTGTATGCCTCTCCTATACTCACATTTCTACAATCTAGCTTAATTACCAAACTGGAATAAACGTATAACAACATAGCTCAATTTGCCAGTGATTAACCATAAAATTCCCATCACTGCCTTGCTTTAAAACCACTTAAATGGCTTGGGTTCCTCCAGCTTCTTCTCCTTTCCCAGCTGCAGTTTACTCATATCTTACTATACAAACCCTCAGCCTGTCCTTCTCTCTTCTCTCTCATATCTCTCTACACCCCCTGTCAAACTGTATGCAGCTCTGATCAATACCTTCTTAATATCTATAAAACCAGCAAAAACATTGGTAAACTTCTCTATAAAAGCACTTTGTCCCAAGTCTGGAACAACCTCCCACCAAATATTCCTAACATTAATTGTGCGACCTGTTTCTGAATTGAACTTAAAAACTACCTTCTTAATATTAGCTTTTGCCCATGCCAGGACCCTACCTAATCACCCCCCCACACCTTCCTTTACCTGTCATTACTCTAATCTTTCAGCCTTATACTAACTATATTCTCTGTTAATAGAAACAATATCGTGAATCTATTACCAATCTAAAGTCCGACTCTTTTTTTTTCTTTAAACTCTCATCTGCTGTTCTTTCAGCATTTTATTTTTGTATATACTTTTCATGCAACTTCTGTTGCTGTAAATATTTGCAACGATATAACTATGTACATTTTCCTGCATTTCAATGTATGATATAACTACGTAATATTCTTGTTTTTTGAATTTATGAATGTTAAAATCTTGTTTTTTGAATCTATGCATGTTAATATTTTATTATTTTCTGGAGATTTTCTCCTCAGGTCTCCACTGAAAACGGGCCTTTGGCTCAATTGGCTTAACCCAGTTAACAAATAACAAATAAATAAATAAAATAAATAAATAATGGTAGAATAACAGGGTTTGCATTATTATGCCTTTTTGATGGCTATTAGGTCTTTAACTCAAACGTCTGCCATCGGTATTTAGTGTCTACAGTCTTTATTAATTTGCCAAAAAACATAAACTTTAACAAAATATGAGGTGAAAAATCAAATATATTCTGTAAAATCAGGGACAGATAAGATCACTTACCCCCCAGTACACACACACACACACACACACACACACACACACACACACACACACACACACACTTACTTGTATGACTGTAATTGATGATTTGGTGCTGGTTGCATCAAATGAATGAATGAATGAATGAATAAATAAGTACACAAATAACTGCCACACAGTGATTTATCCTCTCAGCCCACTGATTTCAGAATATAGTGTACAACCCACTGCACCCCAACCCCAGATACCTCTCAGCCTCTTAGCAAAAAAATACATCAAAAAGCTTACATAATGGAGGACAAAAGACCAATTTTAGGGACATATTTTGTCATTATATAATTTAAAAATCTGTTACAACAGCAGGCTTTACATTATTATTATACTTTTTTGAAGGCTATTAGGTCTGAAACTCAAATGTCGGTCACTATTATTTAGTGTCTGCACTGATCATTAACTTTCAAAAAAAATACACAAATGTTAACAAAATATGAGGAAAAAAATCAGAGACATTCTGCACAATCAGGGGCAGCTGAGAGCACCTATCCAGGACACACATACATACATCCTCACAGACACACATACACACATACATATGACCATCAATTACAGTCACTTCTATGACTGTAATTGATTGTTTTGTGTTTGGTTGCATCAAATGAATGAATGGATACATAAATTATTTACACACAGTTATTTATCCTCTCAGCTCACTGCTGTCAGAATACAGTGTACAACCCACTGACCCCACCCCCCCAACTCCCAAATACATTACTTTCGACCTCTTAGGTCACAAATCAGGTAGAAAAGTAAAAATAAAATAATTTTGGACAACAAATTAAACTAAAGGACCACTACTGTCAAAGGGAGATCATGCCTGTTAAACTTGGTCAACTTCTTCAAAATAGTCACCAAAGCTGTGGATGAGGGGAAGATGATGCACTCTACTTACCTTGACCTGGCCAAAGCCTTTGGCACTATTCCCTACTCAGGCATAATAGATAAACTCTCCCAGCTAGGCATCAACCCATATGTTACCAGATGGGTTGCTAACTGTCTCACTGATAGAACCCACTCAGTCAAAATAGGAGAAGCCACCTCTAGTAGTAGACCCATAACGTGCGGCGTACCCCAAGGATTGGTCTTGGAGCCTCTACTGTTTGGGATATACTTTTCTGAGGTGCAAGCCAAAACCACTGGTCTGTGGCTGACCAAGTTTGCAGATGACTGCAAGCTGGGCACTGTCTTAAATTCCCCTTGTGACGTGAACATCCTCCAAGAGGGCCTTACCCAAACTAATGACTGATGTCAGAAGCATGGCCTCAAACTGAATACCAAAATATTTAGCATTATCCCCTCTGGGGAAAATGGCATCAGCACTAATTATCACATTAACAACAATGTATTAAGCACACAGTCAGTTGTGAGAGACTTGGGCACCCAGGTTGATAGCAACCTGACTTTTGACCACTGTGTTACCTCTGTTGTATGGAAGGCTTTCTACATGTCCCACCTCATAAGTAAAGATATTTTATCTGGGAACAAAGAGGTCATAACATCCCAGTAATCCTCCCTTATCAGGCTCATTATCGAGTACAATGCCCCCTTCGGCATGTACCTTGCCAAGCACATGCAGCAGCTGGTGAGACCACAGAGGTTCCTGACCAGGAAAATCCAGGCTCTCAAACACCTATCCTATACAGATAGGCTAAAAGCTCTGTCCCTCTACTCATTCTCATACAGACTGCTCAGTGGTGACCTATGTCTAGCATACAAGGCCGTCTCAGACCCAACCTTGATAGAGTTGCTGCATATCCATAAGTGAAACTCCACTCACACAACCCACACGCAAAGCCTCAACCTGGTCTGTGAACTTGTTGGTGGGATAGATTTGTGTCCTAAAGACTCACTCATCTGTGGAATAGACTCCCTCTCCATGTCAAGCAGAGTACCTCACTAGCTCTCTTTAAGAAGAACCTGGATGACTGGATGGGAAACAGAAAATACACCCTTGTGATCCCACCTGTACCCCATTGGACAGAGGAAACAGGTGCTGACTTTGTGGGAACATGGGTGAAATTCTTTGCTAGGCTTATAAGGAGCCTCTGGGCCAATAGCCTAGTATCATCCTATGAACTTATGCTGCTTTTAAATTAAAAATAATAATTAACTTTCTGAAATTGTCTGTATTTTAATTATTTTTTATGCCTTGTGACAGCTTAGTATGTTGAGCTCATGTCCAGATTCTTGTCTGCCAGCTACTCACTCTGCCACATTGTCCTTATTTCTGTCTACGCTACCTTCATACTGATACCCTGACCCTGCGTATTGTGTGAAAACAAAGGAAAATAATAGGCTTTGTACTTCTGTGTGTTTTTATATTTCCTTCTCAGGTATCCCTGCCCATCCAGTGTATTACTCCATACTTTCCCACTCATTTGTCACAGAGCTACTACTGTAACAATAGTGGATGTAATAACCTGTATCTCTGTCATGATAGAGTGACTATTCTACTCTGTCCTTACATAGTTTCTAGCTTTTGCAATATTATATATTATAATTATGCCTATCTTCCATGAACCATTTAAATACCAAGTACACCATATTCTTATGCACTTCAGGGAAGACTTATCTGCAATACAATGCTAAAGTTAAAGCCTCATCACAATTGGATATCAAATGCATCATGCTCTCTGGGATCATAACTCTGGCCTTCTGGGTAGCAGAACACTTAACCATTACATTACATTGCGTAGAGTTAGTCATATTTTCCAGCCTCCTCAGTCTTGCCTATTGTAAAATACAGTGCTAAAGCTTTATCAGAGTTTGAGATAATCACCTTACAGTTGTCCCTTGAGCTTTACACTAAGTAACTGTGGTCAAGAAGTCCAAGCGAATGGTTGGAGGCGAGCTCTGCCTAGTAAAATGATGCTATTAGCAATGCTTTTATCATTAAACATTTAGTAGTCCTCTATTTCAGCAGAATCTCAAGTAAATTCAGCAGACGATGTCAAACAAGTAACTCAGATTTTAGCAAGTCAAAAATTGAGTAGCTCAAAAACAGTTGTGCATAACAAGTCCAGAGAGCTGCCAGTAAAAAGCTAAACTCGCAGTTTGTGTTATTAGCATAGGCAATGTTTGGCTATGATTTTTGAGCTTACATTTTCAGTGCAGCTCGTCACTATAAAAAGTACATCTCTCTGTCAGAGTAAGATAGAAAGCCCCATAACAGTACTTGTTTTGCACCTCATGTGCCTCGTAAATGTTTAACTGTTACAGTGAAAAGACAAAGTATTATGATTTCTGGTGATATAAAGTTTGTGAAAGTTCTACAGTCCCAACAGTACTGTGAAGCTAAGTGCCGTGCTGTTGTTAATATGCTCCTTTTTGTTCTTTTTGTGGGGAAGGATGCCAACTCCCTTTCAGTATTCTAAATATTTATTATTTTTATCAGATATCCTAAAAATGTACTGCCAACGTAAGGATAAATTAGAATAATTTGTTTTAACATTGTTAAAAACTGATCTTTTATTGTAACGTTTCATTTAGTTTAATTGATTAATAAGCAAGCTAGCTGAAATCAATGACCACTTTTATAAGAGCAAGTCAGAAGTATAAATTAGTTACGCAAGACAATTAGAGTCACACAGTATATAAGTAAGAACTAATAGGATTCAACCCCTGGTCTTTAATTTTTCAGTACAGCACCTTAGCCGTTTTGTCACATACTTGTGCCTACTTCTTCTCTTGTTTGCTTTCCCTCTTTCTCTTTTTCGCTTTTTATTAAATCTTTGCCTTTCTTTCACTTGCTCTCTCTCTCTCTCTCAGTCTCTCACACATACACACACACACACACACGCCATCAACATGACAATTTTGAACAATGACTTAACTTATCTGCCATGCTGTCTTCCTCTTACTCACCTGCACAGAATGTTGTTACCACTTTCAAAATCTTTGTCTTTATCTTCCTTTCTCATAAAATGTCATCTTTATTTGGGATATCTGAGTTATGCAGATTCATTGTGGGCATTCGTATTCCGTAACACACAACAGACAAGCACTGTGCTAGTGTGCTTAGTGCTACTGATTGTTTCTCACTCTCTTTTTTGAGAGGAGAGTGAGAACCAATAAGAAGCAATCCAGCCATCCATGTCATGTACGTGCCTGCGGACGCAGCAGTCCGCACCCCCTTCTAATTTACTGTGCGGTTAAACCACATGGACTGCAGGGCATCACACTGATGCCTTCTCTTTAATCTGGACTACTTTTACAGCAGTCTAGATTTCCAGACGTTGGCTAAAAAAAACACCCCAAAACTCAAGCATGCGCAGTTTGAGTGCCGGGACTTTGCGGACTCGCTTAGGAGCACGTTACATGAAACATGATTCAAACAAAATATATTTAAATACTTTTTTATTTTTTTTAATTGTAATGTAAAATGCCTATCTTTTTGCTGGGAGGGTTGCAGTCCTTCAGTCCGATGGCACGAGCTGCTCCTGTCTTTAGGGACAATCTAACACATTCTGTAAAATCTTATGCTGCCCACCAAAGATGTTCTCCAAATTAACCTCATGCATTGCTGTGGCTAAAACCTTTCTAGTTCTGTTGTAAGATCAGATACATTATCAAATCAGATTTCAAACCACATCCAATATCACAATTTATAATGATGTATCTGAGTCGGCCTTCTCCAGAAACTGTTATGACCCCTTAGTTTCTCAGAATATGATTCCTGATGGGAACCGGATTGGGAAGACTAAGCTTGCCTGTGCATAATGTATCATTTAACCATGAGGTGCATGCATGTGACCCCAGCTAACTTATGTCATTTTGTCTGAATGTCTTCCCTACTTGGAGCCACAACACAGAAGATACTGCAGACCTTAAGCACATGCTTTGGGATAGTAGATGTGTATCATAGATTCAGAACAGTGTCAATGAAAACCACTAACACTCAAACAATCAGATTATTAAGAAGGGACACTGCATTGCTCCTTCCTTTAAATATCTCTCCTCATCTGTAGAAGACTGAAAATATGTTGTTGAATCACTTAAACCAAACTATGTAAACCAAACTATTAAAACTGTTAATAAAAAACTTGGCTCCCTATACAAAAACAAACCTTTTCTCACCCCTCTAGCTAGGACTGCCATTTCCTGTACCCATCTGCTTTCAGCTCTACTGTATGCCTCACCAATACTCACTAACTTGAACAAAACTGATCTCAGCAAACTTTCTAGCTGCTACAATCAAATTGCCAAGTTTGCCACAGGAACTCCCTACAAGATACGCCATTGTCAAAACCTAAACCTCTTAGGATGGCTAGAACTCCCCAAGCTAATTCAATATAATCAACTTACTGTAGCATTCAAGGTTATTAACAATCCCAAAAAAATGCCCTCCCTTAAAAACATTATCCATCCCTACAAAAACACTAGGCCACTTTGTTCCACTACAAAACTTTTGGTTCAGTCTGTTAAAGCTAACAACCTATCTGGAGAATCTTTGTTTGCAAATTCAGTAGGCAAAACCTGGAATTCGCTCCCAGCTGACCTTACTCTGAACCCCTCCCTTAATCAGTTCAAAACAAATCTGCCCAGTATTTTAAAATTCATTGGTTAGGTCCTTGCTCTAACCCTGACTAAAGCCTCATCAACTTCCATATCCCTGCAATTTCTTATTCATAGCAACTAACCTCTTACATTAAAAGGTTTGAAAAGAGAAAATGAAAAATCTTTCCAGATACTCTGCATATAGCTGCACCTATAGGTTTGATAGAGAAACTGTAACATATTTGCATATATTTCTGAATATCAACTGTATTCTTCATAGGCTTGAAATGTGAGACTATAATTTGTATGTTAATACATTATGTTTGTGCATATACTGTAACTTGCTTGTCTTTATCTCTTTGTTAAGTCTGGAACTTTTCTCCCCGGCCTCCGCTGAAAATGGACATGTATCCAGTAGGACTATGCCGGTCAACAAATGTAAAATAAATAAAATAAATAATAAATAATTGACTTGCTGGCTAAATATTTTATTACTTGCAACTGGTTAAACAGGGCTATTTTAAGTTATACAGAATGAATGGGATGCTGGCCTTTTATCAAAAAGGTAGTTTAACGAAAAGAGGAAAAGTTGGTACAGCTGACTGAAAATCATCTGACTTGACATCATTGTTTTTTTCTTTGTAAGCCTGCAGTACAGTGGGGAAAGGGAAAATTATCCTGTCTTCACTGTAGTGTGATCTTAGAATTAAGCATGAGGACCAGTCACAAATTGAGGTAAAATGAAAAAAAGACGTCTGGGAAGCAGTTCGCCAGAAACATTCTCAATTTCAAATTTCACGACCAAAAAAGCAAGTAAAAACCACTTTACAAACTAAGAACCACAAAAAAGAGCAGCGGCAAACAATCCCAAAGCAGAACAAGTTTAATGAATAACGTAAGCAAAAAACGCTTTCGGAGAGCCCAGTGTCTCTCCTTCCTCAGACAAATTTTACAAACAATTCGCAACCAGATTTATACAATTTAAAATCAATTATATAATCAAACAATTAAGTTGATTAGATAAAAACAGTGAAAAAGTAATAATACATAATTTAACTACAACACTTATCAAATGTTACCGCACTCTGTTCCTCATCATTAACACATGTATGTGTGTGTGTGAGTGTGTGCATACATATACACACACATAATACTTACATATATATAAATATAAATATATATACATGCAAATACACCCACCCACACACACACACACATAGGGAATAATGCCTTAAAAAATTAAAAATAGTTAAAATTAATTAATAACAGGTAATAAATCCAAAACAACTTACATCTTACAATGAAATTGACTATACTTAGTAATTTAAACCAAATTTGATTTACATGAAAAACCAAAAGCAAAAGCAAACGTTTTTCTTAACATTTTACACACTCAACTAGCTATGTTCCACGCATAAGGGAACTACCTTTTCAAAGATAAAAGTTTTAAAACACAAGTGATAGAAACATACTCGTTTAAACCAGGATGCATATATGCACCAGTACGAATCTGCCAGGCTAGTTCATTAATTTCTAGATGAGTTTGCCACGGATCCCCCCTTATTGTCCACCATCACTTTCCCCAAGATAATAAACTTAAAATGATGATCAGGGAATGCACTAATGTGCCTTGCAAGAGCATTATTCAAGTCATACCTTGAAATAGCATATATGTGTTCATAAATGCGCTGCTTAAACTTCCTTTCTGTTTTCCCTATATAGAAAGCAGCGCATTTCTGACACAAGGCCAGATAGACCACACCGTTTGTCTCACAACTATATTTCATTGTAATGTTATATTCATCATTCCTAACTTTTACTTTAGAATCTGTCAATACATACTTACATTGATTACACGCCCCACACTTAGTCATTCCTAAAGCACGTTGACCAACAGAACGTGATTGAAACTCAAGCATGCTTTTTAAGTTGCGCCCCCTTCTAAAGGTAATTTTCGCGCTTCACCCAATCGATGAGACAGAAAATTATCATCTAAAATCAAAGCCCAATTTTTATTAAACACCTTCCTAATGTGATAATAATCTACAGAAAAGGTGCACAAAAACCTAGTTCCAAAAGGAGAATCATTATTGGTGTCTACAGCCAATCCTGGTTCATCAATATGGGCAGATTCAAAGTTAGTGCATACAAAAGAAAGGATTGGTTTATAAAAAACAGATCTTCTCTTATTTATAACTTCAGTGCTAATGTCAGACAACATTAAAGAAGGGTACCCTCTGTTTACAAACATATGGCTTAACTGTTCACATTCAAACAGAAAGTCTTCAAAATCAGACACCATCCTAGCGGCCCTTACTAACTGACCTTTCACTACAGCTTTCTTTTGATGATTGGGATGACAACTAGTAAAATGCAAGTATGCATTTGAGTAAGTGGGCTTACCATAAATGACACTCTTGTATCTTGAATTCATCACATCTTTAATAACCAGAATGTCCAAAAAGTTAATGCTAAATTCCTGCAGATTATGTGTAAATCCCAAAAAGGAAGTCAATTTAGAAATAGTCTTTAAAAAGGCAGGGACTTCAGAAGGTGGTGCTTTCCAGATAAGGAACATGTCGTCCTGGTATCGTGTATACCAGGCGACATTTTCCTTAAAACTCGCATCCGTAAATAAAAAGGACCTTTCCCAAAAGGCTAACACACAGTTGGCAAAACTGCCACCGCATGGCGACCCCATGGCCACCCCAGATTTTTGTAAGTAGATTTTTTTATCAAACAGCATAAAGTTATTGTTTAGAACAATTTCCAATAAGGTCTCAACCAAGTTGATAGTATTATCGTCCGTCTTCTTATCGTGTAAGAATTCACGGACCCACTGGATGCCGAGATCTTGTGGAATAACTGTATAAAGATCTTTTATGTCAATGGTTAAAAACCAATAACTAACATCAAAGGGGATCTTTTTAATTTCATAAAGAAAGCTCCAGGAATCTTTACAGATCTGGGGTTCCTGGTTGATTAAGGGCCTTAATATACTGTCAATAAACTTGGCACAAGCACAGGTAACAGAGCCACGACTATGAACAATAGGGCGAAAGGGGGGTTGTGATAAACTTTTGTGAATTTTCGGAACACCAAACAAAACAGGTAACTTGGGGGCTAAAACACTCAAATATTGGTACTGATCAAGGTCGATAAATCTTTCAAGAAACAGATCTTCAATCATTCCCCTGATTTTTGCATAAGCAACGTTAACCTGATTAATACTCACAACTTCATAAAAATCTGTGTTTAGGAGAGACGTCATTTTCTGAACATACAAAAAAATCATCCATAAACAAAAGACCCTTATCTGGTTTCATGACTCTAATATTACAATTTTTCAACAAACCTAAGAATTCACGCTGATGTCTGGTGATGTTAGCAGGTCGCTTATGAAAAAACTTGTCAGATTTAAGAGCCCTTAAATCATACTCACACATTTTTTCAAAAAGGCATAAGGTTTCATGCAGGGGGGGATTGTAAACACTAGAAACCCTAAGAGAACTTGCTGGAACCATACCATCACCCATCAATAACTTTAAGTTGAGTTTTCTAACAAATAATTTAAGGTCGATAATTGTCCTGACCAAGTCAAACCATGTATCAGGGACAAAAGATAAGCCCTTAGAAAAAAACTCAACTAGATCAGAATCTATATCAAAGGATGTGTAATTATATATTTTAAAGTCACCTTTAGAGTCTGTTAAAACAAGTGGGTCAGAAAAATGACCTGTCATCTCCTGTGTTGTGATCTCTGATTCCTGTAATTGCCTTGATTGTTCTTGCCCTGTCCATTGGCTCGGTTGGCTTTCTTGTTTTTGGGATAACCCTGCTGGGTATTAGAAATAACACCATTAGATGTAGCAGACTCTTGGGAAGCCGCAATATTGTTGTTACCAACTCTGTTAAAATTGGTATTAACAGTCTTGTTTGAATTACTAAGAAGCCTTTCACTCCGACGAAGGGGCACTGCTTCTTTGTCATAATTGTCCAACTCCGAGTTATGCTGAATATCTACTATGTTCAACGGATCCCCATCAGTGTCCCTTTGAGAAGTACCACCTTGTGATTTATTAAAAAATAATGGAGGTCGGGGATAAGCTTTATTTGCCCTATATTCAAGGATATCTCTATTAATCTTCTTCTTTTTATTACTAATCAATTTATTAGTAGTTGCTTCTATGCTAGAAAAAATTCTGGAATACTCGTATTTGTATCTCACAAATTCCGAATCTTCCTTTATACTGTTGTCAAGTGTTAAAAGTTCTGTTTTAAGGCAGTCAATTTCTTTTTGATACTGAGAAATAAGCAAACTCATAAACTCGAAACCCTGCTTGTCAAATAGGGCCAAAAGATCTTTATGGAACTGAGACCCTTCAATCAACCCAACCGGAAAGCGCCATTGCCGCAAACCTTTAGGAACAAGCTTTTTAGCTAGACATTCCTGAAAATAGGAAATCTCAAGTTGCAGTTTTCTGCACTTGAATAACGTAGAGTCAAAAGCTGCAATTAAATTAGATAAATCACTTACATTCTCGTGGGTTTCTTCCATAACACCATTTTCAGTCTCGTCACTAAAGAAATTAATGTGGTTTAAAAAACCATCAATAGAAGGGCACCCCACTGTGTTAAGTACAGGTACAGGACTTCTTTGTATATTACGATCCTCGAGAAGGTTTCTAGTAGCCTGACCAGGCTGAATGTCCAACCGTGCTGGACTACGCACGAAAACCCTGTTGTCAGCTGCCGTAATACCGGAAGCAGTTGCCGGCATCAGCTTTGATACATCAGATTGACTGGCTACAGAAACAGGCTGAAAAACAGATCTTACAGTGGTGTATGCACCAGTTGTTTGCATAAAATCAATCCTTTGGGTTAAATTGTCAACACGATCCATAACCAGCTTAAGTAAAACCATTAAATTGCCTTCAGCATTCGCCTGTTCAGCAACAGTCACACCGGTCAATGGATTACCGTCACTGTTGTCATTTTGATAAGAAAGTGAGCCTTGAGATCAGATGCCTGGAATGCTCATATTACACAACAAACTTCATGACCAAAAAAGCAAGTAAAAACAATTTTACAAACTAAGAACCACAAAAAAGAGCAGCGGCAAACAATCCCAAAGCAAAACAAGTTTAATGCATAACGTAAGCAAAAAACGCTTTCGGAGAGCCCAGTGTCTCTCCTTCCTCAGACAAATTTTACAAACAACTCGCAACCAGATTTATACAGTTTAAAATCAATTATATAATCAAACAATTAAGTTGATTAGATAAAAACAGTGGAAAAGTAATAATACATAATTTAACTACAACACTTATCAAATGTTACCACACTTTATTCCTCATCATTAACACAGTATATGTATTGTGTGAGTGTGTACATACATATACACACACATAATACTTACATATATATAAATATAAATATATACACATGCAAATACACCCACCCACACACACACACACATAGGGAATAATGCCTTAAAAGATTAAAAATAGTTAAAATTAATTAATAACAGGTAATAAATCCAAAACAACTTACATCTTACAATGAAATTGACTATACTTAGTAATTTAAACCAAATTTGATTTACATGAAAAACCAAAAGCAAACATTTTTCTTAACATTTTCCACACTCAAATAGCTATGTTCCACAGATAAGGGAACTACCTTTTCAAAGATAAAAGTTTTAAAACACAAGTGATAGAAACATACTCATTTAAACCAGGATGTATATATGCACCAGTACGAATCTGCCAGGCTAGTTCATTAATTTCTAGATGAGTTTGCCACGGACCCCCCTTATTGTCCACCATCACTTTCCCCAAGATAGTAAACTTAAAATGATGATCAAGGAATGCACTAATGTGCCTTGCAAGAGCATTATTCAAGTCATACCTTGAAATAGCATATATGTGTTCATAAATGCGCTGCTTGAACTTCCTTTCTGTTTTCCCTATATAGAAAGCAGCGCATTTCTGACACAAGGCCAGATAGACCACACCGTTTGTCTCACAACTATATTTCCCTGTTATGTTATATTCATCATTCCTAACTTTTACTTTAGAATCTGTCAATACATACTTACATTGATTACACGCCCCACACTTAGTCATTCCTAAAGCACGTTGACCAACAGAACGTGATTGAAACTCAAGCATGCTTTTTAAATTGCGCCCCCTTCTAAAGGTAATTTTCAGGGCTTCACCCAATCGATGGGACAGAAAATTATCATCTAAAAACAAAGCCCAATTTTTATTAAACACTTTCCTAATGTGATAATAATCTATAGAAAAGGTGCACAAAAACCTAGTTCCAAAAGGAGAATTATTATTGGTGTCTACAGCCAATCCTGTTTCATCAGTATGGGCAGATTCAAAATTAGTGCATACAAAAGAAAGGATCGGTTTATAAAAAACAGATCTGCTCTTATTTATGACTTCAGTGCTAATGTCAGACAACATTAAAGAAGGGTACCCTCTGTTTACAAACATATGGCTTAACTGTTCACATTCAAACAGAAAGTCTTCAAAATCAGACACCATCCTAGCAGCCCTTACTAACTGACCTTTCGTTACAGCTTTCTTTAGATGATTGGGATGACAACTAGTAAAATGCAAGAATGCATTTGAGTAAGTGGGCTTACGATAAATGACACTCTTGTATCTTGAATTCATCACATCTTTAATAACCAAAATGTCCAAAAAGTTAATGCTAAATTCCTGCAGATTATGTGTAAATTCCAAAAAGGAAGTCAATTTAGAAATAGTCTTTAAAAAGGCAGGGACTTCAGAAGGTGGTGCTTTCCAGATAAGGAACATGTCGTCCTGGTATCGTGTATACCAGGCGACATTTTCCTTAAAACTCGCATCCATAAATAAAAAGGACCTTTCCCAAAAGGCTAACACACAGTTGGCAAAACTGCCACCGCATGGTGACCCCATGGCCACCCCAGATTTTTGTAAGTAGATTTTTTTATCAAACAGCATAAAATTATTGTTTAGAACAATTTCCAATAAAGTCTCAACCAAGTTGATAGTATTATCGTCTGTCTTTTTATCGTGTAAGAATTCACGGACCCACTGGATGCCGAGATCTTGTGGAATAACTGTATAAAGATCTTTGATGTCAATGGTTAAAAACCGATAACTAACATCAAAGGGAATCTTTTTAATTTCATAAAGAAAACTCCAGGAATCTTTACAGATCTGGGGTTCCTGGTTGATTAAGGGCCTTAATATACTGTCAATAAACTTGGCACAAGCGCAGGTAACAGAGCCACGACTATCAACAATAGGGCGAAAGGGGGGTTGTGATAAACTTTTGTGAATTTTCGGAATACCAAACAAAACAGGTAACTTGGGGGCTAAAACACTCAAATATTGGTACTGATCAAGATCGATAAATCTTTCAAGAAACAGATCTTCAATCATTCCCCTGATTTTTGCATAAGCAACATTAACTTGATTAATACTCACAACTTCATAAAAATCCATGTTTAGGAGAGACGTCATTTTCTGAACATACAAAAAATCATCCATAAACACAAGACCACCCCCCTTATCTGGTTTCATGACTCTAATATTACAATTTTTCAACAAACCTAAAAATTCACGCTGATGTCTGGTGCAGCAGGTCGCTTATGAAAAAACTTGTCAGATTTAAGAGCCCTTAAATCATACTCACACATTTTTTCAAAAAGGCGTAAGGTTTCATGCAGGGGGGGATTGTAAACACTAGAAACTCTAAGGGAACTTGCTGGAACCATACCATCACCCATCAATAACTTTAAGTTGAGTTTTCTAACAAATAATTTAAGGTCGATAATTGTCCTGACCAAATCAAAACATGTATCATGGACAAAAGATAGACCCTTAGAAAAAAACTCAACTAGATCAGAATCTATATCAAAGGATGTGTAATTATATATTTTAAAGTCACCTTTAGAGTCTGTTAATACAAGTGGGTCAGAAAAATGACCTGTCATCTCCTGCGTTGTGATCTCCGATTCCTGTAATTGCCTTGATTGTTCTTGCCCTGTCCATTGGCTCAGTTGGCTTTCTTGTTTCTGGGAAAACCCTGCTGGGTATTAGAAATAACACCATTAGATGCAGCAGACTCTTGAGAAGCCGCAATATTGTTGTTACCAACTCTGTTAAAGTTCGTATTAACAGTCTTATTTGAATTACTAAGAAGCCTTTCACTCCGACGAAGGGGCACAGCTTCTTCGTCATAATTGTCCAACTCCGAGTTATGCTGAATATCTACTATGTTCAACGGTTCCCCATCAGTGTTCCTTTGAGTAGTACCACCTTGTGATTTATTAAAAAATAATGGGGGTCGGGGATAAGCTTTATTTGCCCTATATTCAAGAATGTCTCTATTAATCTTCTTCTTTTTATTACTAATCAATTTAGTAATAGTTGCTTCTATGCTAGAAAAAATTCTGGAATACTCGTATTTGTATCTCACAAATTCCGAATCTTCCTTTATACTGTTGTCAAGTGTTAAAAGTTCTGTTTTAAGGCAGTCAATTTCTTTTTGATACTGAGAAATAAGCAAACTCATAAACTCAAAACCCTGCTTGTCAAACAGGGCCAAAAGATCTTTATGGAACTGAGACCCTTCAATCAACCCAACCGGAAAGCGCCATTGCCGCAAACCTTTAGGAACAAGCTTTTTAGCTAGACACTCCTGAAAATAGGAAATCTCAAGTTGCAGTTTTCTGCACTTGAATAACTTAGAGTCAAAAGCTGCAATTAAATTAGATAAATCACTTACATTCTCGTGGGTTTCTTCAATAACGCCATTTTCAGTCTCGTCACTAAAGAAATTAATGTGGTTTAAAAAACCATCAATAGAAGGGCACCCCACTGTGTTAAGTACAGGTACAGGACTCCTTTGTGTATTACGATCCTCGAGAAGGTTTCTAGTAGCCTGACCAGGCTGAATGTCCGACCGTGCTGGACTACGCACCGAAACCCTGTTGTCAGCTGCCGTAATACTGGAAGCAGTTGCCGGCATCAGCTTTGGTACATCAGATTGACTGGCTACAGAAACAGGCTGAAAACCAGATCTTACAGCGGCATGTGCACTAGTTGTTTGCATAAAATCAATCCTTTGGGTTAAATTGTCAACACGATCCATAACCAGCTTAAGTAAAACCGTTAAATTGCCTTCAGCATTCGCCTCTTCAGCAATAGTCACACCGGTCAATGGATTACCGTCACTGTTGTCATTTTGAGAAAAAAGTGAGCCTTGAGATGAAATGCCTGGAACGCTCATATTACACAACAAACTTCACGACCAAAAAGCAAGTAAAAACCACTTTACAAACTAAGAACCACAAAAAAGAGCAGCGGCAAACAATCCCAAAGCAGAACAAGTTTAATGAATAACGTAAGCAAAAAACGCTTTCGGAGAGCCCAGTGTCTCTCCTTCCTCAGACAAATTTTACAAACAACTCGCAACCAGATTTATACAATTTAAAATCAATTATATAATCAAACAATTAAGTTGATTAGATAAAAACAGTGAAAAAGTAATAATACATAATTTAACTACAACACTTATCAAATGTTACCGCACTCTGTTCCTCATCATTAACACAGTATATGTATTGTGTGAGTGTGTGCATACATATACACACACATAATACTTACATATATATAAATATAAATATATACACATGCAAATACATCCACCCACATGCACACACACACACACACATAGGGAATAATGCCTTAAAAAATTAAAAATAGTTAAAATTAATTAATAACAGGTAGTAAATCCAAAACAACTTACATCTTACAATGAAATTGACTATACTTAGTAATTTAAACCAAATTTGATTTACATGAAAAACCAAAAGCAAAAGCAAACGTTTTTCTTAACATTTTACACACTCAACTAGCTATGTTCCACGCATAAGGGAACTACCTTTTCAAAGATAAAAGTTTTAAAACACAAGTGATAGAAACATACTCGTTTAAACCAGGATGCATATATGCACCAGTACGAATCTGCCAGGCTAGTTCATTAATTTCTAGATGAGTTTGCCACGGACCCCCCTTATTGTCCACCATCACTTTCCCCAAGATAGTAAACTTAAAATGATGATCAAGGAATGCACTAATGTGTCTTGCAAGAGCATTATTCAAGTCATACCTTGAAATAGCATATATGTGTTCATAAATGTGCTGCTTAAACTTCCTTTCTGTTTTCCCTATATAGAAAGCAGCGCATTTCTGACACAAGGCCAGATAGACCACACCGTTTGTCTCACAACTATATTTCCCTGTTATGTTATATTCATCATTCCTAACTTTTACTTTAGAATCTGTCAATACATACTTACATTGATTACACGCCCCACACTTAGTCATTCCTAAAGCACATTGACCAACAGAACTTGATTGAAACTCAAGCATGCTTTTTAAGTTGCGCCCCCTTCTAAAGGTAATTTTCAGGGCTTCACCCAATCGATGGGACAGAAAATTATCATCTAAAAACAAAGCCCAATTTTTATTAAACACCTTCCTAATGTGATAATAATCTACAGAAAAGGTGCACAAAAACCTAGTTCCAAAAGGAGAATCATTATTGGTGTCTACAGCCAATCCTGGTTCATCAGTATGGGCAAATTCAAAATTAGTGCATACACATACATATACTGTGTTAATGATGAGGAACAGAGTGCGGTAACATTTGATAAGTGTTGTAGTTAAATTGTGTATTATTACTTTTTCACTGTTTTTATCTAATCAACTTAATTGTTTGATTATATAATTGATTTTAAATTGTATAAATCTGGTTGCGAGTTGTTTGTAAAATTTGTCTGAGGAAGGAGAGACACTGGGCTCTCTGGAAGCGGTTTTTGCTTACATTATTCGTTAAACTTGTTCTGCTTTGGGATTGTTTGCCGCTGCTCTTTTTTGTGGTTCTCAATTTCAAATTTATTAAGCACTCCAATAAATAAAATACTTCAGTTTGTTTAAAAGATAAGCGCTTCTGTTTCCACAAAGAAAGAAACTTCAACAGATCTGAAATTGAGTGTGTTTCTGGTGAACTGCTTCCCGGACATCTTTTTTCCATGTGATCTCAGAACTGGAATATTAAATTGGCAGGGGTGTGGGGTTGTGGGGGGCATGTTTTCTACAAAAAAAAAAAAAAAAAAAACTTTGTGATTTGTTTTTTGTTTCTTTCGATAAATGGTTTGAGCATTTTTTGATCACTTTATTTGTGATTCAGTGTTACAGCAGTTTGATTAATTGCCATAGATCCGAATGAACACGTCTTAAAATGCTGAAAACAGAAAAGCTGAATCCTAAATTTATGATATTGGTGGAAAGTATTTATCACAGGGGAGGAGTAATAATTCTGTATTATAGTAATTTAACATGCTAAAGCTCTAAGTTTCTATTTTGTACTATCGTGTATTATTAATGCATCCATTTTTTAAAGCCTCTGTTAACCTCAAATTCGACATCTAAGCCCAACAATCCACCAAAAGACCAAAGCAAAAACTGGGGCATCTGTAGTGGAACGAAAAATGTTCTAACCCCTGATTCTAGACTTTCTAACCGAAGCCTATTTACTACCAAGCCTTCTCTATACAGCCTCAGTTCTTATAAGCCTTTATTCTTCAGCAGTTTCAAAGATGGAACAGTCTTACAACAAATTGTAAAATTCGCTGCAAACTTACCACATTCCTCTCACTACAGCATAGAGCTAAAGAAACTACAATGGCTCAAATTTCCCCATAAACTACAATACATAGAATTTTAAACAACTCACTTCTACTCAATAAACCCTCTGCCTGTCCCTCCCTATCCAATCTTATCTCTAACTATACCCCCTCATTCCCTCTACAGACCAACTACTTCTCCAAACATACAAACCCAATAAATCTGTTGGAAAGTATTATTTAAATATACAGTATCTCACAAATGGAAACAAACTTCCCCACAACATAAGAAGCATTAAGATACCCCAACAACTTCAAAAAAGAACTAAAAATCTAGCCAAATCATGGCTATGCCCATGTCATGACCCCACATAACCCCTGTCCCCGCTTATCTACTACTGATTCCCTCATCTCCTACTTTACCTCCTTGAGGAAAATGCTTAAGTAGCTTTACCTCCTTTCTCCTCTCGGAATAGAAACATGCATATGTGTATACTGTACTTTTTTATCTATCCTTCTGTTTTTACCACTTACTTTCCCCCCTTACTAACGTAAAAAAGATTAATATTTAATTTAGTTATACCTCTAGTTTCCAGTTTCCTTGAATAATATGCATGTTCTTAAAACTATTTCTGCTATGATTTTTGTCAGTGTATTCAGCTCAATTATACTAATAACCTGCATGTATATGTATGTATGTATGTTTATATATGTTTGCATGTATAATTCTCTCATGCTTGTAAACTGTTACAAAATTGCCATTGAATTTTATATCCCTGTAAATATTTAGATGTTTTTCCTGCCTTTTCAGTAAATTATATAAATACTTTTGGAGCTTTTCTCCTCGGGTCTCCACTGAACATGGGCTTGGGCTCACTTGGACCAACCCGGTTAACAAATGTCAAACAAAATAAATAAACCTACTTCTGTAACCAGAACAAATGCATGAAAATATGAAAGTCTGAATTCTATGGTCTTTTCAGCCTTCTTGTGCTCCTCTGTTAGTATATTTCACAGATTTATATGCAAGAGAAGGAAGATTACAGAGTGGCAATGTCACAGGCTGGAGAGGTATACAGATGGAAAGTTAAAACGTGTTTTTCTTCCCTTTTGAAAATCAGCAGTTAGGATCTATACTCACTCCATTTACAACTACTTATTAAAGTTAGAGTTGCCTGGGGGCCTTTAGAAGACAGGTAACATCTCTAATGTTGTTCAAAAACAAGCTATTACAGTGCTAGAAAAATCTATGCTATACTTCCACTGCACTGTGGATCTGCTTGAACCCATGACCTTTATAAAAGTGATTAATAATGAAGGATGCATTGTCAAGAAATTCACATTAAATAAGATTTGCTATCACTGTGACTTAAGTTATAAATTATGTCTAAATGTATATGATATGGTTGCAAAACTACAAACAGTGAAGGAAATACTCATTTCATATGCATAATTTAGCAAACTAGTGTGAACATAAGAGCCCCAAGATAATACTGTACACTTAAACAAGCTTAACAGACTGTAAATTCTTGGTGGATGCCTAAACAGTTATTTATAAGGTTAATACACAGAGTTCATGTATCCACTATAATTAGTTTCAGTTCTGCCAGAAAATCCAGGCATAGATGAAAGCTGTCCAGCTTTTTTCATTGTGTTAGAGATTTAAATAATGCTTCAGCTGTCATATAATACTCACCTGTATATATGGTTAGGTTGTATGATACTAAAAACAGTAGCAATAAACAAGTGTATATAGAAGGGGTATGCTTTTACATGTGCTGTTAACCAGAACCATTCAACAAAATAACATGGAATTCATGGCATATGCACTGGATAATTTCTCCATTTATTAAAAAACTAGTATATTCTTATTAAAAAAATGTTAAATGATGTTATAGTTAGCATGATGCCTGACCAAAGTGAATTTGTCTGAGAAGCGATCCACCAAATTCTCCTTGTCAGATTCTTCATCAGTAAAAACAGTCTGTCATGCGTAACCTTCCAAAAGGTATTATAACCTCAGATTTCTTTCTATTCAGCTGTTGCAGTCTGTCTGAGGGTCTTCCTACATATCAGTAAATAAGAGGTTCCTGCTGCCCTCTTAGATTTTGGTGATTAAAGTTTAAGTGAAGGAGAAATAAAAGAGCTCTCATCAGGCATATTTATTTGCATTACCCGTAGGGGAATATTACAACTTCGCCTTTTTTGTATTTTCTTTATTATTTAATTGACATTTGATTACCAGGAAAGTCCAACAAAGTAGGAGCTCGTTTTTATTGGAGGCCCAAGGAGAAAACCTCCAAAGCATTACAAAACATGTTAAGAATACTCATTTTACAGTCTTCAAAAATAATACAAAAAAATTCACATTTTAAATAATTATACCAAATTAGACATAATATGAAAACATTGGTTAAGAATAGATACAAGTTATATGATGATGATTTAATATTTAGAGAAATTTTAGCCAGTTTATACAGAAATGAAAGGTATGTTTATACAATACAAACAGGAATTGCAAGATGAAGTGAGAGTAAAACAGGCTTATGTTATATTTAAAGAAAAAGCCAGGGGAGAAAAATTTATAAAATTAAAGAAGTGAATGAAGAGATATAAGGTATGAATAGGTACTTGTTCACATTTAGGGATATAGTTTATCCTGGTGTTGAGCAAGAACAGAGCCAGCTTTTGGCTATGAAATCTTTCAGAATGGTTTTGAAGTGTGTGTGTGTGTGGTGGTGGTGGTGGTGGGGGGGATATTGACCTGATGGATAGAGATAAGGAGTTCCAAGCCTTAGCAACATGGTGCAAATATAAGCAATGCCGAGCAGATTTGATAGGTTTGTGGACAACCAGGAGTTTTTGGCTATAGGATTGTAATGACTGGCTCAGAACATAGTTGCGTAGAATGTTATTTAGTGCTGGACAGGCAGATGGATGCTTGATAATTTTGTAGGTGTTAAGATGCTGTGTATATGAAAGTTGATGGGGTAGTTATAACCAGTTTAGGCTTTTTAGTGCTAAACAGTGGTGGGCTCTTGCTGCACATTTTGTAACTTTGTTATAGCATTGTTCAAGTTTTGATTTGTGTGATACCTGGTGGTTATCAAGGATGGGAGCTCCATAAATAAGTATGTGGAGGAGATAAGTAGTGGCAAGTGTAGCTTTAGTTGCACTGGTGAGAACGTTTTTGGCACTGTAAATCATCCCTACTTTTTGATGCATTTTTTCAAATGCAATTTTGTATAGTCAGTTTGAATTTATGATTATCATTCATTATCATCCATAACAATTTAGCTATGAAAAATGACTTCAGTGGTTGTATTATCTAGAGAGAGAAGAGTTTATATTCTGTTTTTTCATGAGAGAGGGATTTAGGTAAAAAAAATAGTAGTTTAGTTTTTTTTAGGGTTGATCATGAGTTGTGAGTTACAAGCCATGTTTCATTGGCTGTTAAAGCTTCCTGAGTACTTTTCTGGAGGTGTGCTATGTTGTCAGATGTGCAAATAAATGCAGAGTCATCTGCTTACTCTATTAGGGAGACCTGTTGTGTGGATGTGTGAAGGGTGTTGGTGAGAATGTTAAAGAGGAGAGGACCAAGGATAGAGCCTTGTGTTACATCAATGGTGACTGGGAGGTATGGAGAGAGGATGGAGTGCCATTTTTCTGACTGATACCTATTGAATAGACACCTTTGAACCATAAAATAGCTTTATTTACAGTATCTCTATAGGTTAGAAGTGCAGTGTTAAAATGATGAGAAGGAAGGAAGGAGGCCATGTTGTCTGGGGGACAGGATTTCTTACCGCAGGAGATATTTTACCAATTGTTTTTGAATACATTTTTTCTAGTATTTTGGAGAGGGTTGACAAGATTGCTATAGGTCTAATTGTAGTAATGTCTGTTGAATTTCCTCCTTTGTACAGAGGGATAGTGCGTGGCTTTTTCCAGATAGTAAGGGAATATGGGATTCTTGGACTGACCTATTTATAAGGATTAAGATAAGACAAGCAATATCAGCTGCTATTTTAAGGTACTTACTTGAAAGGTCATCAATTGAGGTAGAGCATGGTTGGAGTTTGTTTAAGAGTCATTTTATATAGGATGTGGGCACAGGTTTGAAGGTGAAAGTGGATGTGGAGATATGTGGCTGTGGGCAAGGTTAGGATTAGATGTTGATGAATTCTTGGTTAGAGATGCTGTACTAGCTATGAAATAAGAGCTAAATTGTATTCTGCTTTTGAGTGGGAAGTTATTGAGAGAGAGGTTAGAGTTGAATTTCTGGCAGGGATGCAAGATTTCTTTAATGGCTATCCAGAATTTTTAGGGTTGTGTTTGCTATTATACTGAAAACTACTGTAGTGTAGTTTTTGTCTTCATTTATTTGATTTTTAGTACAATTGCAAAGCATTCTGAAGTTTTCAAGATACTGAGGTGTTTTATACTTTTCCCATTCTTTCCATGCTTTTTCTCTGTCTTGCATTAGCATTCTACTCTTTTTGGATAGCCAATTTACATTATTTATTTTTAGCCACTTCTTTCTAGGAAGTGCTAGGCTATTTAGGATATTCAGGAAAGATGTACTGAATATATTTACAGCACCATCTGTGAGGATTTTTAGGAAGTTACAGTTAATACAGTATAGGGTAGTAATGAACATTTCTGGGAAATTTGTTTATGAAACACAGCTGATACCTTCTAAGTATGTGCAACAAAATGCAATGAAAGGCTGTATAATCATAACAAGACCTTCTTAATGTTCTCAAACTTCATTTCTGAGAACACCTTGCTCTATGTCAACATAAGAACATGAAAGGATCTTATTTTAAGCAGATGACTGAACATAACCTGTGACATATATAAAGGTGTGTATGTCCAGCGACAAATAATTGGGCTGGAGTTAGTAACCTATGTGAGTCTGCTCAGTTTAACATGAATCCTCTTCAAATGCCATCTTGTCTGTGAGCAGGCAGAGATGTATACATCACAGACGAGTAAACCATTAATAGGAATGGCACCAACTAAGTACTGGGTTAAAGCTTTGTGTATTAAAATGACAATGCAAAGCAGAATGAAATATGTATAAAGCTGGGTGCCAGTTGCTGTTTTCTGAAAGTGATTGATAGACAAATTCCAATAACTCACAAATTCATGCATTTTGTTCATTCTTTCTCTGATTATGAACTTATCCCAATAAGGGCAGTAGAGAAGCTGACACCTGTCTTAGTTATCAAAAGGTGTAAGGTAGAGAAATTTCCTGGAACAGGTCCTAGCCCATCATGGGACTCACAGATATATACACACATACAGACACTTATACACACACACACACACACACACACATACACACACACTAACTTGGTCGCAAATTGCCAGACACCAGGCAATTTGAAGGAATGCCAATCCAACTGTGGCACTCCATTATGAGGTGGTAGTAAACCAGTACAGCTGGCGATGATTCATGGAGACACAGAGAGGATGTGCAGAGAACACAGCCCAACCAATAAGTGGACTGGTGAACCAAGCACTATGAGGCACTAACGGTAACCACACCACCTTGGTTTCTCTACCTTCCTTTCAAAAAATCTTCTGGGCATCAACATCTGCCAGGTCAATGACCTCTAGTGAACATCTCCAGCTAGAAGCTGATTTCTGCAAATGTCTGTCTGTGCTGTTATTGCTTGAGAAATATAAACCTGAAAGAGGTGGAGGTCTAAGATAATGTGTATACTGAACATTACATGCATATAAACTTCCAGTGTTTACATTAGACCTTCTAATTGTTTAATAACAATGCCAAGGGTGACAAATAATACAGGACATAAAATAATGTATACTTTTTTAAAGGTTTGTCAAGCTGTAAAAAGACACATTTCGTTTACTAAGAAAATAGATGCTGCAAATATGTCCATCAATGCTGAAAATAAGAGTTAAAAAAACATAAATCACACATACAAATGAAACAAAATAAAATTGTTTGAAAGTGATTTCAGTACTAAGTGATACTCAGCATTAAGTTGCATCAGTTAATATATAAACAGTCCATGAATGGGTAATGTGCTACTTTAACAGTCTACATTTTTGAGGTAAGTCCTCTGTCAGTGTTTACAAAAACATTTGTTTTGAATGAATTTGTCATTTTTATGGGTATGCTGCTATATTTTTCCCTCCCAGCACATACCATTTTTGTAAGAAATCAATCTTTACTTCCTTTAATGTAAACAAAGTGTCTTATTAGATGAAGCAGTAATACTGCACTTTAGCTGGAAAGCTGTTATAAATGGACAGTTATATCCATGTTTAAAATAGGAAGCAAAGACTTCATACGTACATGAAATATTAAACTGTAGTTAGGAGATGAGCATAACTTCCCACCACTGTCAACATTTCTTTATTGATAAGTTAGGACTTGAATGCCTTTTTCTAGATATTCTCTGTCTAATAAAGCCAATATATAAACTATAACTGGTGATGGACTTGAATATTTTTGTAGATATATTGTTTAATAAAAAAATATACATACTAGAACTGGTGATGGATATGAATATATTTCCTATATATTGACTGTTTTAATAAAACCATATATTTATTAGAACTGCTGACTTCCTCAGTAGTCGTAAGTATTTTATCAAATATTTAAATGTCCATAGAAAATGTGACATGCTTTATTATTTTAATTCTGAGGCATTCATTTCTCTTTCATTGTTTCTGAGTTGTCTTAAAAGACAAGACATTGACTCAGTAGTTCTAAAGATGGTGTGTGTGTGTGTGTGTGCGTGCGTGCGTGCGTGCGTGCATGCGTGCGTGTGTGTGTGTGTGTGTGTGTGTGTGTGTGTGTGTGTGTGTGTGTGTGAATCTGTGGCGGGGGGGCAGTTTTAAAGACTCATACCTATTTAACTATGTATAATGTGCAGTGTACATTGTCTCTCTCTTTCTAAAATGGTGGGTTCATTCCTAAGATTTGAACATCTTTTATCAAAACAGACTGAAGAATTCTGTTTCTACCTGATAAACACGACAGTACCATGACATACCAATTACTAATTCTAAAATATCTGCTTTCAGAGACCAGAGGGAAGCAGGACAGAATGCATCAAGGATTTCCAAGTACTTGACACTATGATGCCAATGTGAGAGGCTTACCAGTATGTTAGCAAGGCATTTAACTACTTCCCTCACTGTGCTTAATGATAATAAACAAGTTAGACAATTTAAAGTGTATCGTAATAGGCTGGGAAGAGATTATAGATCTAGTTATCGGGTAAACAGGTCAGCAGATCTGACTAAAAGTTACGTATTTTAAGCCTTTCAGGAATAATTCACAGTATTAATCTGCATCATCAACCAGAGTATGGTAATCAGATTAGCAAAAACATAAATTAGTCATGATCCAGCAAAACAGAGCACATTTCACCAATGTAACAAATATCAGTTATATCTTCTACCTGATATGTAGCAAGATTTTCTGGTGACTGCAGCCATCTGCTTGTCTTTTCAAGTAAATGTTCCTTTATCAGTGCTTTATGAAACTATGAAAATACTGGTAGCAACTTAATGACGCTATGCACACATTTTTAAATATGAATCCATTAAAGCAAACATCAAGTCTTACGTCCAATACATGAAATCTAACCACAGAATCTGAAAAATTAAGAAAAAGTGGAGGCTATTTTCCTTTCTATTTTCCTTTTAAGTCGGCAGCTTCAGGTAACAAACCCCAGTACCTTGACTATGTCAGTGCTCTTCCTGAGGGAAAGGAAAAAGTATTCTTTCAGAGATAGAGAAGACCTTACTACCATAGTGAAGGCTGTGCTGAGGGATACTTCGGGACACCATGGATTCAGGACAGAAGAAATGTGTTCTTATTATTGGGCTAAATAACAGTAAACATCCAACAGTGAGACATTATTTTTAGAAAGAATGATGCAGTGGTACTCCTGAAGTGGTGGCTGAGAATGCAACCTGGAAATCTTACTGAAGGAAATAAACTCAGAAAAAATTACTGGGATTACTACCGAGGTACTCGGCAAATACACCTTTCATAAATTTGCTAGTCTGCAAGATCACACTTTGTGGAGGTCCTTAATTGAGTACCTGTTCCCCACCTGCCAAAATACTGCACCTTTTTCTTTAGAAACTTGCACTAAGGGACATTGGTACACCCACATGAATGCTGTGGTATAAGGTAGACTTACTAAAACCTATGAATGAATAAATAAATAAAATAAAATAAAATAAATAAAACCTGCCAAGATGCATTCATACCACTAGCAAGCAGCTTCCTGCAAATCAATAGATAATGTAGATTTGGGACTACATTAGTACACAAGTGATATAAGAATGTATACTTACCCATCTTACAGAGAGCTCCAACTGCTGCAGGTGAGGGAAGATTCATTTATCCACAGGGAACTAGATGGAAGGTATTCCTGACCCATCAAGGAGGGTTCTATTATAGCTCAGCTGAAACAACAAGAATGTATCCATTATATCTAGCACTGAGAAACTATCCTTAATGGAAAGTTGATTGGCTTGAATCCACAACCAGTTATCACCTTGGAGCAAGAAGCCAGAAAATCTACAAGAAAAGAGATCAGACAGCAGAGTCCTGAAGTACCAATGTACAAATCTGGCCCGACTCCTAGAGTCACAGTCCAGATAATTATACTTGTGGAAGGTGTACAATGAAAACCAAGTAGTTAATGCACAAATGGCTATAATGGCAACATTTCTGAAGCAAGCACATGAGGCATACACTACTCTGGTTAAGTGGACCTTGACCTCTGCCTTCACCAAAGAATGGTTAGCCATCTGATGGCAACAGACAACACTAGCAATTTGTTTAGAAACAGTCAGCTTGGAAACGGTAAACCCTCCCTGGATCAAAGGAGGTGAGAAATTGCTCCATATCCCTGAACTCACCATCTGTTCTAGGTAATGCCTGAGCTTCTAATATGCATTCACATTGGGAAGAGTCCTCACTTTCCTGGTTCATAGATTCATAGGAGGGTACCAGCCTAGTGGTCCTAGTACCCTTGCAAGTCTAGCTATGTTATACCCGAGTTACCTAAATGACCTTGGTTAGATAGGCATTATTAGCAGAGTTAGTCTAAGGTTTGCACCGACTACCTCTATCCGTGAGGGACACAGGCACCACCGCCCAGGATGAATTTGTGGTCTCCCATCCAATTGTCCAGGTTACACTTGAATATGGTCAGTGAGGAACTCTGCTTTACGTGATAGTCTATTCCAAAGGAGTGGCAATCTCTGGGAGATATATCTGTCTCCCCAGCATGCTCCGTTCATGTCACAGACTAGGTCAAGATCCTGGAGTGAGTGGCACTTGTCCCATTTGACTTGCAGATGTGCAGCATTTCCATCAGGGCAGGGTCAGTGACTGCCTTGTAGGCCAGGCACAAGTCACCTCTCAGCAGCCTATAAGATACAGTGTATAGTGACAAGGCTTTCAGTCTGTCCATGTAAGACATGGTCTGGAGGCCCTGAATTTTTCTTGAGAGAAGCCTCTGTGGTATCTCCAGCTGCTGTAGGTATCTGGTGAGGTACACACAAAAGGGAGCATTGGACTCTGTTAGTGGTCTAATGAGGGTCAAGTACAGTGAAGTTATAACATCCTTAGACCTGGATGTGATGTCCTTACTTATGAGATGTGTAATGTAAAGGCTTTCCTTACCACTGTGAAGACATGGTGACTGAAGTTTAAATTACTATCAACCTGAGTTCTCAAGTCTCACACCACTGGGTTTCAGCTTAGGGGGGGGGTGCTGTCTATACTGTAATTAGCAGGGTATTCTTCTTTGCCAAAGGAGATAATAATGCACCTTTTTGTGTTTAGTTTTAGTCCACTGCTTTGGCACTGATCGTTTGTCTGTGTTAGCCCCTTCTGTAATATGTTAACATTGTTGGGGGACTCGATGATTGCACCCAATTTGCAATCATCAGTGAACTTAGTAAGCCACAGGCCATCTACTTTAGCCTGGGCTTCTAAAACATAGATTCCAAACAGTAATGGGCCCAGTACAGATCCTTGTGGTATGCTACTAGTGGCTGGTCTACTGGTAGAGGTGCAGTTCCCATCTTTAACATTCTGTGTTCTATTAGGGAGCCAGTTGGGTACCCATCTACTGATGCAAGGGTTAATCCCCAGCTAGGAGAGTTTTTCAATGATACCTGAGTGGGGAATTGTGTCAAAAGCCTTGGCAAGGTCAAGATAGGTGGTATGCACCATTCTACCTTCGCCCAGGGCTTTGGTGACATTCTCAAAGATGTCTACCAGGTTCCATGATCTACTCTTAACGAAGCCAAACTGAGTTGGGTCAAGAGTTTGAAGGTTGCCTATATCCTTGTTGATAAGGTACATGACGAGTCTTTCCATGGCCTTGCAAATGAGGTAAGTTAGGCTTATGGGTCTATAGTACCTAGGATCTGTTGATGGGCCCCCTTGCAAGGGGATTACTGCTGCTGTTTTCCACTTTGCTGGAACGTAGTCATGAAGACAACTCAAAGTGATTCTGCTAGGTTTTGTTTTAGATTGCTAAGTAAGCAGCCTGGGATGTTGTCTGGACCCACTGAGGTTGTGCTTTTGGCCTTGGAGATCTCAGATGGTTTATGCTTCTGCAAAGAAAACAGAACATAGGCATATTTGTTCAGGAAGACCTCCAAAATCAATTTTAGGAAGAAATATAGGTTCAACATGAGAGAGATCCTATCCTTGTGGAATAATACAAACAACCAACCACACATCAAGAAACAGGAAGAAAAAACTGTTTATTCACCCTAGTGCCTCAGCGTATGTCTTCTTGTACCTCCATACCACTTTCAAACAATAATATTTTGCAATGCTCCCTCCACTTATGAAAGCCATATCTGTAATCATGTCCTAAGTATTCTGTTAGACAAACACTTACTTTCCCTCCTCATAACACAACTGCCCAGTCACAGTACAGAAACTGCCCTACTACATTTTCCAGACACAGACAAAGAAAACAGAAATATGAGTAACTCTGTATCCTCCCTATATCTGGATTTCTGAAATGCATTTGATATAGCAGATCACTCTCTTCTCCTCAACAAGCTTTCAAAAGTAGGACTAAGAAGCACTGCCATTGAATGATTTTCTAGTTACTTCATTGGCCGTACACAGTCTGTCAGATGGCTGACTCCTACACTACTAACTAGCCAGTATAAACAGAGTACCACAGAGGTCAATACTAGGACCCTTCTTATTTAAAAAGTTCATAAGTGACATGTACAAGACAGACAAACATGCAACAATAATACAATTAGCTGGCAACTCAACTAGTTTATTCAGCACCATTGTACCCAAGTACAATTAGCCAAGACCCCTTCTCTTCTATTGAGAAATAATTGTCTACATAATCCCAACTACTCTTAAATGCCAGAAAAACAAAATTAGTTGCATTTACTTCTACTAACATCCCACCAACTAGCACTGTGCTAAATATAGTCTCATCTGACAACACCAGAGCAGAACAAGTCAACCATGCCAAGTTACTGGGTGACATCATAGATACCAAACATAAATTCTGCATCAGGTCTGGCACAAACTTCAGACCCAAGTCTCTGATGGTGTGTATCTACACACATGACTCAAGCCAGGATTCAAAATAAGCTTCATAAGAGATGACCTGATAAACCCTCATTGGCTCATGTGGGTCTGGATGATAGACCCAGGAGACAAATTACTCGCCTGAACAAACTGTAATCTGTGGCTATATGACCCCAAAGACCATGCAGCTGCATCGGGCTGCTTGCAGTTGGACTTCACCAATCATCTGAAGTCAGAATAGTGTAAGAATTGTGGGATACAGCCCATTAGGGTATAAACAAAGGCCGTGCAACTCCCTCATCCCTAAATCCTCAAAAGTGTACCTAGCATTCAGACTCACAGAATCAATGTGCACCTTGTGTGTACCCAGCTTTAATTACTATTTGTGCCATACAGAATTAATGAAGTTAATTAAAATTCAAGTTTTTGGAATCCCATTCGTGCACATCTGCGTAAATTGCTGTTATTTATTTTGTTTATGTATTTAACATTTGTTATTTATTTAACATTTGTTAACTGGGAAAGTCTGACTTGAAATGAAGCCAATTTTCAGGGGAGGTTCGGGGAGAAATGCTCCAGTAGCTTGTCTTTGCAATGTGGGAGGAAGCCAGAGCACCTGGAGGAAATGCACACGAATGCAGGGAGGACATGCAGACTCCACACAGAAGGCACACCAGCAATTAATCGAACCAGAGAACCTCTTGCTGTGAGGTCATAATGCTACCACTAAACCACCGTGCCATCCAAAAAAATGAGACAATGCATTGGTGGGGTTATGCACCAAAACACCCAGGTGTACTTCGTAAACACCCATTAGATATCATTAAATGGTACCATGTGTGGCAAATGCCTGTTATCTTCCAATAATTTTAGAACATGACATCAGCACCATTTTCAAAATATTGATGTTGATACTTTTACTGATCACACCATTGCTACTGTGAGCTGAGTGGTACCTCTGTGAGCATTTATCTTTTTCTGTGTTTTTCAGATTTTTTCAGATTTCCCTGAGAGAATATACGTGGTTAGTAACTTCTGATGTATGTTCATTGTACACTGTAATTCCCAATGAAGAAGGAATTGAGAGGGTTACAGGAGTGCTGAGGGGTTGTCCTGATTTTAATGGTGAGGAGATTAGTAAGTTGGCTGAACTTTTAGATGTAATATTGTCTTACAATTGTTTTAGCTTCGACAATAAATTTTTAAACAAAATAAGGTGTGGCTATGGGGGCAGCTATGGCCCCATGCTATGCCAATTTGTTCATGGCTAGTTGGGAAAGAGAATTTATTTTTAATTCTACATTTGCTAGCAATATTTAGTTTTACAAACGCTTTATTGATGACTTATTTTTTTTATAGGAAGGTTTTGAGTCGGAATTGTTGAAATTCTGTGAATATTTAACTTCTGTTACAAGCTATTTAAACTTTTCTTTTAATAGAAGTAGAATTAGTGTGAATTACCTGGATCTGACTGTATACAAGAAAAGGGGAAAATCTTGGTTAAAATTTTTAAAAAAGAAGTCCAGAGTAACAGCTACTTGGAATATATGAGTTTACATAGTGTGAGCTTGAAAAATAATATTGTGTTTGGTCAGATTGATAGAATAAATAGACTCACTGACGAAGATGAGTATTTTTTGGAAGAATGTGGGATGTTAAGAAAAATAATTTTAATCAGGGGTTACCCTTTTGGGGTAATAAGTGAAGCAATAGATAAAATTAAAGCCGTGAGGAAGAAAGGGACAATAAAGGATGTTGAAAGAAATAGTGAAGGAATAGATTATAATCTGAGTTGTACATTGGAAAATTCAGTAGATATGTACAGTATTAAGCAGATCATCACAAATAATTGGAAATTTTTGAAGAATTTCCAAGAGTTAGGTGCTTTTTTTATATGAGAGTCCTACTTTTGTCACAAAAAGAGGGAAAAGTCTTACGGATTTTTTAGAAACCAAAAAATGTAATACTCCTATTGCTTATAATGGAATGTCAAGATGTGAAGACTGCAATTCTTTTAAGTTTTTGGTACTGGGGAACAAAACAGTAGTAAAGGCTCGGGACTTTACTATTAATATCAAGGGGAATTACAACTGCAAGTCTAAATTCATTGTGCATCTAGTATTATGTAATTCTTGTGATGGATTTTACATTGGAAGAACTATACGTAGCTTCCATCACAGAATTTATGAGCAACTGAGGGCAGTTGAAAAACTGGATGTAACTAATGCCCTAGCAAGACATGTTATTAACTGTCATAACACAGTTAACGTGGATTTTAGTTTTACTGTTATTGACCAAGTTTTAAATGCAGACAAGAGATGGGATGCAGAAGTGGATTTAAACTGAAAAGAATATGCTTGGCATGTGAGGCTAAACACAGGTGCAGATCCAGGTATGAATGATATGGAAAACTTTAAAGCAGTATTGCGTAAGAAAGGGTTAAAACACTGCTAATGTTTTGGGTCATATGACTTGAACAAACTATAAATGTGAATTTTGTATGTGTGACAACCAGGTCTGAAGAAGTTCTTTGTGAATGAAAGCGCTTACAGGTTGTTTTTTGTTTTAATAAATATTGAGTGTTTTATTGTCATTCGAACTGAGTATTGGATTTATTACAATTGGAACCGTGGAGATTTTTTATTTTTTTCAGATTTTTTACTACTTGAGGATCATGATGGCTACTTTGAGGAGGCTGACACATGTCCGTGTGCCTTTCTGGGCTGATAAGGAGACAACCCAGATGTTGACAGTGTATGCTGGATGGAGTAGCAGATGAGAGTCAGACCCAAGAACTTTGTTATGATTGATATGTGAAACCTGATCATGAGGGGACATTGATGGAGGATGGGGATCTACCGCATTGGCGTGCAGGTTCATCACCCCTATGATGACCTGCATTGGAGGGACACAGCAGAGCTCTGAAGGAGCTTGATGACATGCAGCGGCAACCCATAGATCACTACAGTAAGTAGCAATATTCTGCATTTATCTTAGCATTCCTACAAATTTCACAGATATTGCTTTGAACCACATATATCATATATATGTTTTTATAACCTTCATTTAGCTGCTGTGAGAATTATCTTGTGGGGAATAATTCAGTGGACTTTGTAAATACTGCTCTCTTAACTATGGGTTCGATACCCATGTTGTTATTTAAATAAATAATATATATAACTATGTTCTTTGCATATGTTCATATGTTTTACAGCATCTAAGTATGTAATTTTATATAGCCTCTAATCTCATGAATCACAGATGCCTATACACCTAGGCTGCGGATGACTGTGCACTTTATAGTAATTTGTTATAGTCCCACTGTACCACCCACTGGACTGTTACAAGTTGGAAGACCAATGTGTATATAACTTACTTAAATCATTCTTCATAAGCAAGTACACAGACAGGTTTATTTAATTTAAACATTAGTACCCATTATGTTGCTTAAACATAGGTTTTTAGTTTTGTGTTAATAGTTATTATGTCTTCACTATGAGTGATGTTCAAATTGCCTGCATTTTCTACATTCCACTGTTTATTGCAGGATTTCTAATAAATACCTGCAGTACCTGTCTTCAAAAATGAAAGTTTAGATTAACATTGGTAGCTCAGCCTGTAAAGCAACTAGCCAGCATGTCTAAATTTTAGCATGTTGTGGGTTCCAAACCACATATGGGAACCTGCTACCTTGGTCATCTTCACCCTTATCATTAAAAACCATATTGCAATACTTTATATTAAGGTTTATATTGTGCATGGCAACGACTCACTGATCTAGTCATTCTGTGAATAACACCATAATGTGTAATGGCCTAATAACATCAGTTGTATAACAACACTGTTCGAAAAGCAGAGCCTGTTTGTGTATGAGTAGCATGTGCTGACCTTGTAAGGACACAGGCCAGCATGTCTACATTCTGTGTGTTATGTGGTAAGTTTTTGAAAAGGGACACATATATCTTAAACTGTTATACTTATTTCATATACCCATAGCATTCAGTTAACTGAGCAAAGTGCACTTACTGATATTAACGTATATTTTGAGCATTGTTGCAAATAACTCTATTTGTCAAATTCTTACTGATATCTCTGTAATCTATAAAGTTTCATTAACATCTGCTATTTAACAGTGGGGCCAGTACCTCTTGATAAATCCTGTTACATGTTACATGTCTGAGAAAGTTTTAGGTTAATATTGTATACTTTTTAAAAATGCTATGAAGGTCTGTTTTCTTCATGAAATGCTGAATGCAGTAGAACAAAATCAATCACTAATGTTGAGGGACTGTGATGGCTACACTAACAATTGGAATGAAGACCAGGGAATATTTCTATTTTTAATTAGTGATTTGCAATTTAACAAGGAACAATGGTCCTCACACATACCTTTCTGTGCCCATAATGTACAGCAATAGTTATGGTTCTGTTCACATAAGTTACATGTTATATGACACTGTCACTGTCTGGGGAATGGACACTCTCCATTACTGTTAATTTCTCTGAACACAGTGCTGACGGGAATGTAACTTAAAAACAGTTTAGCTACATGAGCAGCACATGTTCATACTTTGCAATCCTAAGCCAAGATCATTCTTAGTAGTCCATCCCCCATCAAGATGATGTCATAACATTAACTCTTTTCACTGCCTGGAAAGATTTTTTTTTTTACAATTAAAGTATGTTTGGTAGGCAAGTCTTAAGGTCAGTGTTTGGAAGTAGGTTGCAAGTTTGAATCTCATCTCCTCTAATGTGTGCTCAAATATGTTAACACTTGAATGTCAACTGTGTATTGTTGTTAGCTAATGTTTTTCAGAAAAGCAGTCTACAAAGTGTGCTGTGAAATGTATATCATTATTTGTGGAATGCATTTCATTTTTTTTTTTATTTCAGACAACGGGGACTCACAGTTGGAACAGAGCAATGTGTATGGAGTTCATGTACAGGCTTGAAGAGCAGTGGAAAGAGGTATGGCGAATATTTTCCGTATATTATGAACTGAAATGCATATTCCACTATTTTAGGTCTATAATTTTCAAATGAACATGTTTATTGATTAGAATGCAGGAACACCCATCATGCATCAGTAAGGTAAGTGAAATCAGCAAATGGTAACTGTCATTACAACTGTGTATAAAACATTTAGTGTTGATATATATTTTGGATCCATTTTATCAGCACACATTTTAACAAAACATCAGCAAGCTAAATGACAGTTTGTTGTGTGTATCTGTCACACAGTTTTTCAAGTAAATGTTTGCATACAAGTGTAAGTGCTGTGATTACTGCTTATTAATGCACAGTTTGGCACACTTGTATGTCTGTCTATGTTTTCGGATGACTGATCTGTTGCGCATAGTTTGCTTATTCACAGAGTGAAGGGGAGTCTGCTGTCCCAATTAGTACTGCTGTTTGCAGACTGTGTGGTATGGCCATCTGTTTAACACTGATATTGCATCTGCCTCATACACCACGGGTGTGTTTATAAAAACACTGTTTTAGTCTACGTTTACTGACACTTCAGCAGGTACCTGTTTGATAGTAGCAGTTTATAATCAGCACAACATGCAGGTCAACGTTGGCATTGTTGATATCTCCAACTCCTTGTTTGTTTTTTTTTAAACTGTTATAATGTAGGTTGACTGACACTTGAGCAGGTACCGGTTTGATAGCAGCAGTTCATAATCAGCAAGCATATTCTCAAAGCTTTTTTTTTGTAAGCCTTCTGATTCCTGATTGTTTTTGAAGATAATGCATACAGTTGTACACATGCAATACTGTTATTAACAGACGTATTGTATTCTGATATGTGTAAAGTTATTTTGATTGAACATATTACATTGTTTTTGTATTGTTCTCATTACATGGATGTGTGTTTAGCCAAATATCATGCTGCCTGTCTCATATGGTTGTCATATGGTTTGCTTATTGCCCACATTAGTGTCCCATGCCTTTATCCTCATTTTTACAATGGCATGTTGTGGCTGCTCATATAAATCATTGAATGCAGACAGTAAAATATGTTTTTTTGAACATTCATGCATTTTTACAAAATTAATGAACCATGCATGTGTATATGTGTCCAAGCATAGCGAATTGTTCAGGAAAGAATACCATTGCCCTTTTTACGACTATGACATATAGGGCTATAGGTAAGTCTGCCCATAATGCATATGTCTCAGTCCCTGTGTAAAGTGTCATCATAAAGATATTGTGCTGTGCTATGACTTTCGTGGGAGTGTTCTGCGTGATAGACATTTTCTTTTCTTTTCTGTTGTGTTTTGCAATTAATCTTTATAGAGCATGGTACATGAGGACATCCACCGAACTGAAGATGTCGATGTGCACATGATTGAGGCCACTGTCAGATTCATACAAAGAAGATGGTGATGATGATGATGATGACAATGATGCCAAGGCACTTGCTCCTGCCCATGATGATTTTCAGGAGGAGATCTGGGAGGTCATGACCGATGTGTTCCAAACACAGATGAAGGACTTGATGAGGATCTTCTTCAATGAGATGGCATGGGTTATATGGGATTTATTCAGGATTATAAGCCGTGAAATCATTCAGGATGTGATCCACATCAGTCTGGTCCCTCCAGTTGGTAGGTATTGTCTGTGTGCTCCACTTCTATTATGCTGCTAACATGCTGATTGCAATTTAATTGATTGGACTGTATATGCTCTCTTGTGCATGCATACCATCATCTGTCATGCTTATGTATTATCATGTGACATTTACTTTGTTTTCAATGTGTGCATGGCACACAGTAATGCATTACACTGTCCACAGATATTCAACTGTCCATGCACTGCGGCAGTTAACTTAATGGTAGTGCTGCATCAGGCAGCTTGTACACACGTGTCTTACTGGGATGACTGACAGACAGCATATGTTGCCCATAATCCAACACCAACAGTGTTATATGTCTTAAATGTCTATTTTTCCATATCAGGTATGTGCAACATACAGATGTGTCATTACACATGTTATTGGACGATAGTTTTCATGATGTCCCACTGTCATGGTGTGGTGTTGTATCATGGTTTGGTAATACTGATCTCATGTGGGATCATATACAGGTATATCCTATCTATGTGGAGCCTTTACAAAGTTACAAATTACACCTTCTTTCACAATACATTACACAATGTTTGTTGCATGCCGCATTTCCACACCCATCTTGTAGCGACATTGGTGTACACCTTCCATAAACAGTTGTACACATTATGACTGTATGTGTGTGTGTGTGCACAGTCGGATACATACTGACATAGAAATGTCCCTTTTACAAGTCAGAATTCAGTGATTTACTATGATGTGCTGTAATGATGCTCACAGTTGTGTCCTCTGATCTGCAATGAGCATGGTAGTTGTTGCATTTCTTTATTTGACATTTGTATGACAGTATATATGTACGTGATTCGAATTTTTAGATTACTTACCTATGCATGTTGATGTGACATGAGTGCACATTACTGTGTATGTGTGTTATACATATCTAGTTTTGTGGACATCTGCAATCCATCTGGCTATTTGACATATATTTTCAGTTTGTTTAAATGTATGTCTGTGTGTGTTCTACAGCACCCTGTGTCCTTTACACATGCATTTGCATTGTCAACTTACTGTATCCTGCTTTTCCCTGATGTGGTCCCAGGCTGTCCACCTCCCTCTCACCTTAATATTCCCCTAGTATTTTTTGCAGGTATGTTTGCCATTGTTAAAACTACTGCCCATTGCCATTTCTTATGTTGACACAGTGAACATGTGCCAAATGTATGGCCATTTTACAATGTGGGACATTTACACACAAATTGCTGGCTAATGACTGTAATACATCCATTGTTCTCACTGTGAGTTACCCAGTGTAGTTTTCTCACATCCACGTGCAAAACCTACTATAGCCATTATTCTGTCCTGTTACATATTTTAACATATTATTAAATGCCACTGGTGTATGTATGTCTGTTGACCTTGATTTCATGTATATTCCATTTATGCCACTGACACACATACATACATACACATGTACACGTGTGTTGCCTTTGACATTGTATATGTGTGCAACATACACATATTCCATTACATGTTTGCTTTGGTTGTGTACGCCTACGTAGGTATGTGGCAGCCTTTGCTGTTCTTTTTGCAGTACTTCTGTTTGGCACTGTGCTGGGTTGTTTGCCTTTCACATGCATGGTCATACGTTTGATCCTGTCCTATCATATCTACCACTGTTTGACCTGCATTTGCTCATCTGTGATGTTGCTTGACTTATACTTGCACTGTTGACAGACTGTTTGGATATGCATTTATTGATCTAATTTGTGCTGTGATCCTTATTTATTACCCTACAACACACATACATTTACCATTGGCCATACACATGCAGGTATGACTACTACATAGTTTGCTACATGTAGTAACATGATAGTGGATAGGTAGATTTATTTTCCTGCATTTTACCATGGCTGATATGCATCCCCACCCTGTTTGTCAACTTTCCATTGCCCATGTTGTCTGTCTTGTGTTCTGTAGGTATACCTGCTGTGATTACCTTTCCCTCCTCTATACCTATGTTTAGCTTTTCTTCCATTTTTTAAGAAAACAGAAAAAATGGGGCTTATTCCCAACAAAAACAAAAATCTCCATGCCCCCCTGACTTTCCCACAGATTTTCCTATTCCAAAAACCCTCTTGTTTGTCCCTCTTCACTCATATCCCACATTTCCTTTTTCTATCTCCCACTTTCCTCGGGTATGTGCACTACTTGTGCTCCCCACACAAGTCCTGAACCTGTTGTTAGTGACTGGTAGCTATGACAAAGTGGCCATGATTACCCTTTGCCTTTAATTTATTTTTTTTATGAAATGTACTAATTCCATCAAAATCTGTACATCAAAGCCAATATTTTATTAATGCTACATGTATTATATAGGTATAGAGAGTTGTCTCTGAGTTTAGTGTAATGAGTGATGTGAACACACACACACACACACACACATATATATATATATATATATATATATATATATATATATATATATATATAGATATTACAAATAGCCTTGCAGCTTGGAAGCACATGTTATAAGTTAGTGGGTGGCATATGGAAATATCCATGGTTGTCTAAGACATTTCTGTGTGTACTGCTGCAAATTTATGCTACGAATGCTATGTTACTTTGGGATGCTTGGCATTTTTAATACACGTGGCTTTTTTGGTTATCACAACAGAGTCAGTGACATTCTGTAGTTGTCCGTAACCTTACTGTACAGATTTTGTTATATTTCTAAACAACTGTCAATTCTTGATTTGTGATCATCTTTCCATTTGTTTGGTAATGTACAATGTTATTGAGCAAACATTTCTCATAAATACAGATTACTTGGCCATTTCTGTAGCGTTTTGTTGGAACTGTGGTACTGTATTGTCCACTGAGGTATTCTGAGTTGCTTGTTGTACATTAGCATATTACAATGTTATCTACAAGTTTTTCACTGATAATGGCATAATGTGCCAGACTCCAAAAACTTTACAGAATCCAGCCCTTTATATTAACATGATTAAATAACATTTCATAGTAACATGATCATTTAATCCAAGAGTACTAAAAGCTTTTGTATAAAGTTTCCTTTCATCTCATTGACTTCGGATAAGTTAGTTGTTTCTCCTCCTCTTATATTGCTAGATGCTCTATTTAATTAATAGAAATAAAAAAAGCATGTGCTCATTTCTTTAGAAAATGAATGGAAAGCATTGATAGTGATGGAGGTTGCAGATTGAACCCACGTTTCCCTGGAAGAATTCCTCTGTAGTTATGTTTGCACTTAACTGTGGCTGAAAGCTTGCAGGTGTACAGTTCTGACAGGGTGTCCAGACACAAGAATTAGAGAACAGTATGCATGGAGCTCTTCTGCCATACATAGAAAAGTGCATGCCTTTTGAATTTATTGGATGCAGTTTTACTTTATTACTTTAGTCATGGTACCTCTGTATGGTGGAACCTTTTGTAACTACTAACTACAGTTTTAGTTGCTTGCGTAAATAACTGGAGTGCATAACTTTAGTACAGATGGTCTCCTATACCTAGCCAATTCCCTCCTTTTAACAAATAGGATTTAAATCACTTCTTATGTGTAAATAAATAAATGAATATGCATGCATGCATTATGATTTAAACCGAAAATACTTAGAAATATATTAAGAAGATATCAAGACTAATTTCTTTGTATTTCTTTGCAGGTAGTAAATAATATTTCAGCTTAACCTAAGTTTATTTCCAACTTTCAGCTGAATGATATAGTACCACAGGAGAAGCAAACACCAACAGGATGTTTGGGTGTATGAGTTTATTTATTTATTTATTGATATTTTGACTACTGGGAACATCTGGGTAGTAGCCAATTTTCAGCGAAGGCTTGCTGAGATGAGTTAAAAGTTATGAACTGATGTTATTTTCTGATTGTACACTGTAGCGGCATCATCTGAAATATTGTGTCCAGATCTGAAACAGTGACTATTAGACTTTCACTGATAGTGTACAACAAAGAGATGCTAGAATGATAAGGGGTTTGGAGAAAGTGATGTATGAAGAGCAGATCCTAAGTGCTAGTTGTATGCACACTGTAGAGAGGACATCAGGGAGTCCGTGGCACAGTATCAAAGCACAAGTTGGATCAGTGAAGTTTTCTTCCTAGCCAAAGGGATGCTGTTGGCCAACAAGCAGTATTTTGTGTGGAAAGCAGTTGATTCCTGGCATACCTTATCAGAAGGGGAATTTGAGTGCAGGGTGATGAAAAGGGTACAAGCATGTCTGCAACAAACAGTGGAAGGGAAGAAAAGGATGATTGTGTAGGGGTAGATATTTTATGCTGATGTTGTTTCTTATTTATTAGGTGAGCTTAGATACTTATGTAGATCAAGTTTACTAAATAAAACAATATGTATAATTATACAACATTCTACTGAAATGTACAGTTATTGAAGCACAACGAGTGAATGCCTGCAGTTTGAAAAAACATTGAACCTCCAAAAAAAATCAAAACTGAAAAACAAGCTGTTTCCTTTTTTGATTACTTAACCCAAACCCTAACATTAACTTCAGACCAAGTTGGTCTGAATAGTGCTAATGTTACAGAAGGATTTTTCATCAGATAAGGTATAGGGTTGGGTTAGGGTTTTGACACATTAATAAGGGTGACTTAAGAAGGAAAGTCACATCCAAAATCAGATCCAGGTGTTTCTGGACTGCAGCATATTAAATGGAACAATAGGAGAGGTCTTAACTATTATTTACTTGAAAAGTGATCAAACCTTCGCATTTGCAGATCAAGAAAATGAATATGTAGTAAATTGAGCATTAGATTTATTGTACAAAGTCTTATATTCTGTGAAGTTACTTTGAGGAGGGTCCTTCTATTTGGTAAAAGACCCTGTACTAAAGTACTTAAAGATCATGTGCCAACAAAACATGCCTTCAAGGAACAGCCTAATTGGAGTCTGCTCGTTTCCCATACTCTCTCTGCCATTATGAAGCCAACTTTTTGGACATGCATTTTGTTTTCTTATCATCTTTTTACCACTCAAAGTAATCTGCAATCCACAGGCAATACTTCTGATTTTTGTGACACCACCCTCATCATCTGGATGAGAAATCACAGGGTTGCCACCTTTTCAAATGTCCAAAGTGGGACATTACTGGAAGAAACATTAAATTTGCAGGGCAAAACAAACCCACAGCCAGTGCAAAGGATAGAACTTCACTTTTTTTCCAAAGTAAACAATTATTCTTAACGTCCTTGAGTTGCTTATGCTATTTCTTATACCATTTAAGGTGTTTTCTATACAAAATAACTGTTTTATGTGGGTCTACTTCATTTCAGCGAAAAACCTTTTGGTTGAACACCTCTTTGTCGAATGCTAATTGTCTAAAGCACGATCTGTCAAATGGCCATTTTAGCAAATTTTTTCCTAGGGGGGAAAACACTTGGCTATCCTCAGGGATTTGTCTGATTACCCACTATAGTGCAATCTCAGAGTTTGTATATTTAGTAGGGGGGTTGTGGAGGCACAGCCCTCCAAATTCGCGCATGTGAAATTTTGACAATTGTTAGGCTGGCCAAGTGTTTTCTCCCCTATGAAAAAATTTGCTAAAATGGCCGTTTGACAGAATGCGCTTTCAACATTTAGTGTTCGACCAAGAGGTGTTTGACTAAAAGGTTTTTTGTTGAAGTGATACAGACCTTTTTTATGAAACTATTAAAGTAAACTTAGGAAAATTTTTTTGTCCTAAAATCTTAGGACAGTTGTCATTTTTTACTTTTTTCTCAAATAGGGACATGTGGTAACCCTAGGAAGTCAGGGTGTATTTTAATTGACTCATAAAGTTAATAGTATAATGCATTTTGGCAATTAAACAAATTTTCTAATAGGCATGAAGCTAATGTATGGCAGTACTGACTGGCTGTAATCCTTATCACTAGCCAGAAAATCATACATTTTATGGGCAACATGGAAAGAATATAAGGCCAAATAAAGTGAGAATATGCATGCCCGAGCAGTAATCCAGTCATACACATATTATCAAGACTACATATACTTTGAAGAAACATAATTCTGTGAGGGAAAAAATGTAGTTTATGTGCATATCAATCCAGACAGTGACAGACTGCGTACGCATTACTTAGTTTTACATCTGCTGTTCCCATAGGTATACTGAGTGACAGTTTTAGTTTCAGTGCTTACTTTGACATAATTAACAATCATTTTACAGCAAATAGCAAAAGGAAACATGCTGGATAGCACATTATGACTGCTTTTTTACTACCTAGCACCTAGTAAACCTTCTATCCATGACATGATATCAACATGTCCACAAGGAGGCCATATGTTCCTGTACGTGCTGGAGCAGAGGGTGGAACATGCCAAATGTGTGGATGCTGGATTGTGTTGGTGGTCACAGGTAGTAAATAAAGAGCAGAAGACATTTTCCTTAAAGGTAAGCTGTTAAAATAAAGAAGAACTCCTGATTTAAGAAAAATAAACATTAAATTACTATTTTGGTATCACCACTGTGCCCATGAGGGAACACTCTCCTACTTAATGGCACATGATCATGGCAACAATCTGCATCCCAGCCTGTGTAGTGTTTAAAAGTAGTCGTAATCTGTAAGTACTTATAAATGATCTACAATCTACCTTATGAAAGCTGTGAAGCTTTTGGTGGTATGGAGCTGTAATAAATGCCTTATCCTAATTAGGTAGTTTAGGTTGTCAGACCATAACTTCTAAATGACTGGCTAAGTGAATGCTGATACATACCTCTGAAAGTGTAAGCTCTCCCATGGTGTATCTTTCATGAAAAGTTACAGTATGCTAAGAAGATACTGATATAATTAGTATAATTACATCAAACCATAGGATGGATGCAGTGCTGGCTGTGAGTGTTCCTGTCTGATTCTGGAAAAGGAATGTCAAAAGAATTTTACATGTACACTTTATGCTGTTTGTAAGTGGGGTCTATTAGTCTCTGAAGTAGTGGCAAAAAAAAAATCTTGTTTTATGACAGTGAACACTGCAATTTATTTTAATGAATGAGTTTTAATACATAAACAATGAATAAATGCTTCTTTCAGTAATAATTACAACAGTGTTTTGTGCTAGTGAAGTATCTGTAATGAAAATTCATATCTAACAGTAGGCATTTTATAGTGTAATAAATCAGAAGAATTATAAAGCCCTATGGGATTGTAATTCTCTGTCTTGTAATGTGATTTATGATGCTGTAGTTGCCAGTTTTGTTCTAATGGACTTACTACATGTAAACTACAACATCAGATTTATAACCACTTTTATTTTAATAGAACAAATAATCATACCAGTGCACTATGTAAGTATTCAGTGCATTGCACTACCTTAAAAAGATTTTGTGGCCTCAGACACTAATTGCTCAGTGCCTGCCATCCTTAAGTCCTGAAAAAGACCATTAATTTTAGAAGCATTTAAAAATAGACCACTGAGATACTGACTTTTTCATATCATAGATGCTTTGTTTTACAGTCATATATATCTTACTTTACTTATTTCATATTAGTATATAGTGAGTCATGTGGCTGTTTTACACTACACTTAAACTTCTGCTTTTCATTACCTTTCACAGTCTCAAGAAGTCTCATGGATGGACTTCCAAGATGGCTGTACAGTGAGTAGCAGCTTAATTTCAGCTCTCCCAGTGTGAAAATAGAAACTCATTAAAGACAGCCAGTGAACTTGTCTTTTGGGTTAAATTTCATTTACTGGCTAGTAAGTGTACTGCCTCGGTGCCAGCAAAGAAGAAATTTAGAGCGCCTGAAAGAAAATCAACCACAAAAGGTAAGGAGAAAACACTGTCTGGGAAGAATCCTGTAGCTGTTCAACAAAAAGCAGTTCAAGCTCCATCTTTGGTGCAAGTCACGGCTTCCAGTAATCTAGAGGAATAAAATCAGTCAAATGTACTCAGAGCTGATTAAAATAAACAAAACACTGGAGGAGTATATCAACTCAAACAACAAAAGCCTCGAAAAATAGAAGAAGCTTTAAAAAGATATTCAGATGAGCTGATAAGGCTACAAAAATCAGAGGTTGAAAGGAAGAAAAGGCTGGTTGAGTATGAGACTGCTCAAAAAGAGATGTTTCAAAAAATGGTAGAATTACAGGAAACAGCACACAGGGAAAACCTAAGGTTTTCTGCTGTACCAGAGAAACTGGAAAAAGCAGACTGTATTAATTTTATAAAAGCACAAATAAGCAACTGAAGAGGTATTCCACAGCAGAAGTTGTTAATTGAATGAACAATTGTGATTTGTCCAAGAAAAAGTGAGCTATCAAACAAAAGGGGATTCTGCTTATTAGTCATCTTACTTATGACATATTTCTTTTTATACATCTTGAAACAGTTATGCTATACTCCTAATTATTGACACTGTATAACATTGTATTGTTACTTAATACTTTGTAATAATCCTGTATCATTGCTGTTTAATGCTAATTTATAATGAAAATTGTATGATATGTTGGAGCTTTTCTCCCCAGGCCTCTGCTGAAAAAGGGCTCTTCAGCTCAGTTGGACAATCCCGGGTCAACAAATGTAAAATAAAATAAATGTAAAATAAAATAAATAAATAAATTCTTCTGATAATAAAGCTCATAGAGAAACTATACCAGTAAAACTTTTTCCAATATTTCAAGGGGAAAATGCTTGAGTGATAGAGAAAATCACTACAGTTGACTAGAAGAACCAGGAGTACCAGAAACTCAGAAATTAATGATTAAATGTGTGATTACAAAGCATTAATCACATTTGAGAAGTATGGTGGAACAAGAAAACCTGGAAATATTGGACTTTTTTGACTTTGGTAAACTTGTAGGGGACTCCAAAGCATATGCCCTACTTCATGCCATTAATGTTTGGAAAAACATTAAGCTGAGGGGAAGAGGAAGTAAAGAGGTAATTGTAAGTAAAGCAGTTGTTGTTCTTAACAGTATTTTTGTAAAACATAATACATACTGTATGTTATAAAGTAAAGTTTTTTGCAGTTATTTTTGTGTGTAATAAGGATACTAAAGTAAACATGTGCCCCCTTTTTTTCTCTTCATTCATTCTATATTCTTATTCAGTTTTAAGAAATGTAGGCACTGATATGTAAAAAGATAAGAAAGGTAAGACAAGAGAGCATGCTATAAATAAAACTGATGTGCTTTTTCTTACTTTTGCATAGGGGGAATGACTGGCTTAAGGCCCTTGGCTTGATCAAACAACATGTTTTAAGGGTGGCAAGTAAATAAAAGAACGGTGAATGTAATGAAATATTTTCCTTTAGCAAATACATGTTCACAGTGCAACATGAGCAGCATGTAGCAGAATGCAACTGTGTCTACAGTTCTCATGTTTCTATGGCGACAAGCTGATAAGTGCAATACAAAGAGAATACTTTTATTTTTTCAGTGACTAAAAGATAATGTTTTCTGGAAGCATTGAAGATGTTTTCCGCATCTGGGAGAAAAATAAAGAAAAGTCAAAAACAGACAGTCCTTAGTGTAAGTAGGAGCACAGGCTGTACCATGTATCTTAGCATGGATAAACTTCATTATACAGTAGGTGAATCCAAGCCTATCAGTGTAGCTGTCAATCTGAGACAATTGTTTTTATTAGGAGGGTTAAAATTCATTATCTGAAGATGTACATTGCTTTGTGTGTATGTATTAAACTAATAGGTTATGGGGTGTTCTGGGGATGTTTTTATTTTTTTGTTTGAGGGTTTTCATTAAAACAAAACGTCTTGTAAGATGTGACATATGTTCAGAAGGATATGACAAGAAACAACTGTATAAAAGAACACCTGCCAGAAATTAGATTATGCATGTAACAAACAAAAGCTAAAACTACACAATTAAAAAAATAAAAAAATTAAAAAAAAAAAGCTGTTATACATAACATAATGGAAACACTTTCTATATTATATCTAAATGTAAATGGTCTCACAGGTATTTAATAAATAGAAAGAGTAGTGAACTATATTAAAATGCACGTGGAAATAGCTATGGTGCAGAAGACACATTTGGAAAGAGATGAGCATGTGAATTTGACAAAGAAAGGTAGAATACTTGTAACAAAGGGAAAGGGAACTAGTTATATTAATTGCTAGAAGAGCTCCAATAGTGATAGAATAGGGAAATGTAGTAAGGGGCTACTGACAAAGGAGGAGGATTATGTTGGCATGTATTTATACTGCACTTAAAACTGCTACAATGGAACATAAGAAAATTCTGGGTGAAATAATCAGCTTTCAGCAGGGAATAGTACTCACAGGTAGGTATTGGAATTTGAATTGCAACAGTGAGGATGTATCTGGGGCCTAGAAGGGAAAATATAACAAAAGAAGGTAAGTTTTGAGGAAATGTGAAAATATTTTGTAAAGAAGATGTGAATACAATAGTAGGAGCTCGGAGAGATTTTACATATTATTCCCCAAGGTACAAAAATGGGGCTAAGATATTATATTTCACAGGAACGTATGTCTTTAATTGAAAGTTTTAATATGCATCCAATAACTATTTCAGATTAAACTCAATAATAACCAAAAAAATGAAGGGTACTAAAATAAAAATGAGACACTGGTACTTTCTCACCTACCTGTTAAACAGAGAGGAATTTGAAGAATGGGTAGTGAAAATTATTCATGTGATTTTAGGGAAGACAAAAATTTTTTCAAAAATTTTAGCTTGAGATTGGGATAAAATGAAAGTGGAGTTTAAAATACAGTAGAAATAAAAGAAAAAGAGATATGATTAAGAAGTAACAAGAATTATTTAGAGAGACTGACAAAGGTTAAAGCATTCCAGAAAAAAGGAAATCTCACAGAACAAGAAGAGGTGCAACTGCAGAATGCTAAAGAAAATAAGGGACTACCTCAATAATATGCATGAGTTGATAATAACTCCAAAGCACAAAAGCCTTTATCACAGCAAGTCAGTAACAGAAAGTAGAAAGGGTTGTGGCCAAGCTTAGGGAGTCTATAACAAAGAAAATAACGATAAATCCTGTAGAAGTATTAGAAATATTTTGGAAATGTTATGAAATTCTATATAAAGCAGAGAAATGTGGACATCAAGAAAAAATACAAATGCAAATGTTTATGAAAAATGAAATATGGCAAGATTAGAAGCAGATGAGACTCAATTACTGACAGGTAGGATAGGAGGAAATGATACATCGTAATCATGTGGAAGTTTGGAGAGAAGAAAGGGATAAAGAAATAGCAGGTTTTATTTAACAGTATTTTAAAAGAAGGAGAAGCACCAACATCCTAGAAGAAAGCTGTGGTGGTTGCAATATTTAAAGATGGTAAAGACCCATCAGATTCAGCTTCATATAGGTGCATCTCAATTCTAAATCATGATTATAAAGTGTTTATGTCTATAATGACTGAAAGAATGGCAAAGGTGATACCAAAATTGATAAATATAATATGGATCAATGTGGCTTTATGGACTGAAGGCAAATATTTGACAACATTAATAGAACAATAATGATCCAGTCGGAGGCACAATGTAAGAAAATACCACTGTTGTTAGTGGGTCTTGATGCAGAGAAAGCATTCAACAGAGTAAGCTGGGATTTTATGAGTAGAGCAATGGAAGCATTTACATTCCATGATAAAATAATAAGGTTGATTAGGAGGATATATGAAGGATCAGAAGTGAAAATTAATGTGTGTGGGGGGGACCCACTCTGAAAAGTATTGTTTAAGCAGATGAACCAGACAGGGGTGTCCTCTTTCCCCTTTGTTACTTGCATTATATTTAGAACCCTTTGCAAAGAAAATACTTGACTCAGAAATTCAAATATATTAGTGTTGCTGCCTCACAGCAAGAGGCTCTCTGGTTCGATCCTCAGCTAGGGTGCCTTCTGTGCGGAGTCTGCATGTCCTCCCTGTGGTCATGTGGGTTTTCTCCGACATCCCAAAGACATGCTATAGGTGGATTGGATATTCTAAATTGGCCCTAGGTGTGAGTGTGTGTGTGTGTGTGTGTGTGTGTGTGTGTGTGTGTGTGTGTGTGTGTGTGTGTGTGTGTGTGTGTCTGTGCCTTCTGTGGAAGGTTGGGCACCAGGCTGGTAACTTGACACTGTAAGACTCTACTGCCAGTCATGAGCAGAAAGATGATACATGTGGCGACCTCTAACCGGGAAAAAGCTAAAAGAAGAAGAAGAATTGGTAGGGTAATCAAGAAAAGTTGGCTTTATTTGCAGATGATAATAATTTGTACCCAATAAAACCAGAAAAGGACATTTCAGTGCTGTTTCAAGTCATTTTGGGATACAAAGTTAATGAAGATAAAACAAAGCCAACAGCTGAAATCTATGTATCCACACAAATTTATTCAGCAATACCCATATTTATGGGAGGGTCTATATCACCATTTAGAATGGTTAAAACTCCGAACACTGTTTAATCAAACTCAACAGTTCAAAATCCATAAACAACGAACTCACGGAACACCGATTTATTTTCCAGAGAAAAAATTGCTGCTTCTTAAAAAAAAAATTGGCAACTTTAAACACAAACAAAAGTGGGGGACTTTGCCCCCACACCCTCCTACTTAAATATACCAACTCCAAGATCGCACCACAGTGGAAGAAATAGCAAAGTCCCGAAGACGGTCGACTGATTTTTTTCTCTGTGAAAAATATCAGTGTTCTGTGAGTTCACTGTTTATGGATTTTGAACTGTTGAGTTCGATTAAACAGCGTTCGGAGTTTTCACCATTTGAAATGGTGATATAGACCCTTTATGGGAACATGATAAAATAAAGCACTTAGGAGTATGAATTGAAAAGGATTCTGCAGCTAAGGATATGTGGGAAGAACATGATAAAATGAAGTACTTAGGAGTACGGATTAAAAAGGATTCTGCCGCTAAGGATATGTGGGAAGAAACTAAACAAAAAATAATACAAAAACTGATAAAGTGAAAGCTCTGTTTCATGGAAATGGATAGCAAGATACAAGTAGTGAAAATGTTTTTGTCTCTTTAGTATTGCACACAGGTCAAGCATAACTTTATCAATCAGGGGAGAAGCTGTGTATAGCAATTAATAGAGTTGAAGGATTTTATTTGGGAGGGCGTCAAGTGGGATAAGCCGATCCTTCCAATAGAGCCAGGTGTTTTGGGATTACCTGATTTGAAGAGGTATTTCTCAGCTACACCATTAAGACACATAGCACAAGCAATGGAAAGGGATAATGATGAAATGGGGGGAGGGCAGGGGATCAAGAAATAAGGAGAGACTGGAATTTTGGATGCAGATCCTTAAGGAAAATAACAATAACTATACAGAATATCATATTCGTAAAGCAGTAGAAAATATTTTAAGAAGTAAGCCAATATTGGAATGGAGAAAAGAGATTTTACTGATAGGGATGACTACAATTATGAGTACACAGAATAGTCATGAGTGGGCTGGAATTTACAGGAGAAAACTGGCAAAAGAAGTAAGGTATTGGGAGCAAATAATTAGAGAGGGAAAGGTAATAGAATGGGAAGAGGTCAAGAATTCATTTGGATTGCAAGCTAGAGATTGTCTTCCCTCTCAATGATTGATATAAGAGTACTGGATTAGTGGGATCCTAAGTGAAAGGCCAGCACAGAAACTACTTTAAAAAAAAGATAATTAGTAGGGCATATAAAATAATGCATGATAGCTATAGGAATCAATCAGAGGACATTCGAAAGAATTCAGAAGGGAGACAGGATAAGAAATTCACAAAGAAACAAACAAAGTATGTATGTATGGCTCCATTGGGTGTAATGAGTTTAGGCTGGAGGTCAAATAGTCTGAGGATCTCTCACATCTGTCTGTCTACATAACCCTATGCATAAGAGAGCTGAGGTAATTATCCAGATGTACACCTTCAGAAGGTAAAGTTTTCGTACCCCAGCCAGATGTCAATGGGCAATAACCTGTCTATTATGAATACTGCAACAGTGATTTCAGTCAGGACATCACATAATGCTTTGTCATGATTGCAAATCTGATCATAGCTGTTTAAAGTGCATAGAGATTTGTTAGCTCCATGTACTACAAATTAGTCAAAAGTAAGATTAAAAGAAAAAATGTCTGCTGTGCAGGCTTTGAAAGCTAGTAAAGTAGTGTGGAAGTGTATATGTAAGGGAAGCAGTTATCAAAACAGTGGGTGTACTTTAGCAGGCACTAGGCATGAACTGGAGTTGAATCAAAGCTGTTTCGTCCTGTTGTTGCTGTTTTCTAGTCGGAGCTGTCTGCTTTATGGGCAGGCTCAGCATTATAAGCACCCCTCTAAACACTGTTAAGGTCGGGTCTCTCACTATAGCAGTGCTGAATCAGGATGTAATTTAATGCTGAATTGAATGTAATTTAGCCATTTTTTCTGAGTATAATCACAGTGCTCTGTGTACTACAAGTTTTAAGCAGCACCTTTCTTATGTCAGAAAGGTGCTAAACAAAGCTGTCTTTTTCTTAAATTTGGAACATAATAGAGGTGCTCCACGTGCTACATCAATATAGTGCATGAAACACAGTGAAACGTCTTAATCACTTCCCTAGCACAACGCGAAACCCAAGCAGAACTTAAAGGTACTTAACAAAGGTTTGTCACATACACTCAAGTGTTGTTAGGACTGGATTTCATACAAGACACAATGGTGGATGGCAAAGAATAGTGCCAGAAGGTACAATAAGCCTTACTGTTAGGACTTACTCTTCCATACTTATAGACAAAATGCAACACAGAGCAAAGTAACAATCTGCTTTTAAATGCTGTTTTGCAGCCAGCCAGAGGGGCGCTTCACTTATGTCTGCTGCGCTTCTCAGCTGTCCCCGATTTTGCAAAATGTCCCCAATTTTGCCTCATATTTTTGCCCTGTCCCTTGTAAAATGTTTGACATTCTACTAAATTACCAAGTATTAGTCAGTCAGCCAGTAATGTCACTCAGAGTTTCATACTTACTGTTTAGAAAATGCATGTTAATGCAAAGCCTGTTGTTATATTAAGTTTAAAGTGAAATAGAGCAGTATTTAAAAACTGACACGGACTTTGGTCCTTTGATCTCCCCTCTTATTTTTTTTGTATTTGTCCAGAATTCTTAAGCAAAGAAGTTGGCAGATATGCTGTTGTCTAATTGAAAATGCTAAGAGATTTATCATCTTTCTCAGGTGGTAAAACAGTTTGCGCTTCTAAACCTTTTTCTTGCAACTTATACTACAGGAGCAGATAAAGCTCCATGCACTCACTGCAAAGAATTACGACTTGGTCTCCAGTCATAACATTTATTATACACTCAATATGGATGCCAAGTATCACCTATCAAACATTGCTCTTGAGGTGAATTTCTTGGTATCCATAACTCGAACATAATAAGTGGGTCATGATTACAGATATGATCATAATCCTCTATATTAAACATAATCCACGTTTGAATGCATTTTACATTTTATTTGCCTTTTATTTTTAATTATATGGAAACAAACATAGACAATAATATTTGCTGCCAAACATACAATGCTGAAGATAGAAGCATGCTACATAAGGAAATCAGATAGTTCAAAAGGTATTTAAAGACAGGGATGAGTAAAAATAATATAGGTTCATAGGGAAGTACTAGGCAATCCGTCTGCAAACTATGACAAGCCTAACCAAAATTTGCTGCCTCAGTAAGGACACAACAAGACAGACCAGGGGAGAATTTGAGGATGCTAAGTCATTATTCTTGGTTTACCTTGAAGGTGACAAGGGTAATACTCTGCCTGACACATAGCAGACATTTGTTTCAGAGGACAGGGATATGAATCTTCATGCCAATGTGTCTTATTTATCTGTTAATGAAGGTTAAGTTCCTTTAACTGGGTATTTGAAGTGCCATTTGTTCTGTGAGGGGATAGGAGGACAAACAGGGTTGAATCTTTCATGGCACAAAAGGCTAAGCACAGATCTCCATGAGAGATTGAGAACAGAGCAAGGGCTGACAGTCTTGTTGAGACTACTGTAATGAATCTTTAAAGTGTATTGTTACATTTGTGTGACTTACCTTTTGCATCAAATTATGTGGTACTTAACGTGCTGATCAGACTTTTTTAGCCATCTGTTAACTTCTTTAGTGTTTTCTTTAAGGAGAAATACTGTTTGTGAAATGCCTCTTCCCTCATTGATGCCACTGAGGATTAAGTGTGATCTTTTAACCTCAGTGACATCAACTCAGGGAAATTGCAAAATGCATCCATAGATTTTAATGGACACATGTTGTGCACATGCAGACATGCATCCATTAAACTCTAAAGACCACTGCATTACATGACATCGACAAGGAAAACTCTAAATTTATTTGGGCCATGGCTTCAGTAAAAAGTTTAAGAAGCTTTTTATGGAAGAAAAAAAAAACAGCCCAAACAAATTAGTTTTGGCTATGGCAAAATGCATCACGGCACTTAACTCACCAGATGTCATGATGCAGTGTTAAATTATGGAAATACATTTTATGATCTCTCAAGCTGAATGGTATGTTTTGCCAAAAGATGCATTATATTTAATTCAATAATCTGTCTGCTGTGATATGAGCAATGTAGAATTACGACATTTTTGGATCTGGTGGAGATGCCTTTGGAAATCAGATGTGCCAGATAGAAGGCTTTCTGATATACTGTAGACACGATGGTCAAACTAGAATGCCTAGATCTCTTATGACAGTGTCTAATTGGAGGGGTGTGTCACCCACATGGTAGCAAGCATCACTCTTGAATGTCAGCAGACAAGCAGTTCAGAGGATTTCTATTCATAACTACTGTATTTGGTTTCTTTCCTTTCCTTTTATATTTGCAGCTACAGATATTTTATAAGAATAAGGTGTACTACTAGATCAGAATGTATTAGGGCCTGTTAACTGATTTGATTGGCACTGTACAATATACTTTCCTTTTCTGGACGTCTGTTACTTTCTTTCTCTTAGCACAAGAAATGTTTCTGTTACCACTTAATGTAAGATGACAGAAGGAGACATGTTCTTATAGCCAGTGATTAGACTATTGGATTTATATATTTTATTTTATATTTTCAAAGTAAGCACAGACTGTTGTGGGCTTATTTCTCATCATAGCAAAAGTGATGAGAAGAAAACAAAATGTGGAAAGTTGTTATCTCCTTGCAACTGCCACTGGTATAAAATAAAACAAACAAACCAAACAACTGTAATGTCATTTTACTTACTTATTGACTGGGTAAGTGAATTGCTCCTTCCTAGACCCTTTTAAGATTAGATCTAAACCACATTGCTAAGGGTAAATACAATATATAAGGGAAGTTTTGAAGAGATAATAAGCCAGCATTTATTTTTGGAAGTGGAAGTAAACTGGATTATTCAGAGAAAACCCATACAGACATGGGAAGAACATGCAAATTCCATACAGACGGTAAGTGGAGGTCAGAACTGAACCCCTGACCCTGACTCCACGAGGCAGAAATATAAACAAATAAACAGTATCATTGACATGCTGATATTATTATGTAAAAGTGTTTTGCACAGCCAGTGCTTAGGATTTCTAGCAGTGAACTGACAATGTATTGCAGAAGCCTGTGTAAACCTCCTCACTCCCACACAGCTAGGACATTATATGAACTAGTTTTGTGGAAAAAGGTTGCTGGCCAATGCTTTGGGGTATACCTTTTTCTTTTCTTAGTGATGCCTTGAATTCTTTACATACTCCTTTACAACCAGAAGGACAGGATCAACACTAGTACACAGGACCAACGTTTAACATTTCATCTGTAGGCTGGCACAGGCCTTCAGTATAGTAGCCTCTTTATGCTGCATTCAGATGGTAGTGTTTCGGGTCTGACCTTGGTTCAAAGCTGTATAAGCTATTACTGTTCTACGTCTGTACAAATATACAAGGTAAGACTTATAAGTGATTGGCACACTGCCCTATTATGCAGCTGAACTAACTGATCTATATTTCTCTGCTTCCATCTGCTGTATCATATTATGCACCACCATTATAATGCAACATTTCTTGACAGCTCTCCAGACTTGCTTGAAATCCCTTATAAATCCATCAGAAATGATTTACTCACAATATCATCTGTCTTTTATGAATAACTTCAATTAAAGGAAAACAAGCAAGCAACTAAGAGTCAGCCTGCTTGGACCGCATTTTCCCCACAGTTGCTAGAGTTTATTTCATTCAGAGTGAAATGTTAGGTAATGCCTAAATGCTATAATGCTGTATGCTTGTTGACAGTGAAACACTTCCATATACAAGTGACTCAGCAATACTTTAAAAAATTGCACTACTTTGCTAATTTACCTGATCACAGAACACAGAGCATCTACTAAAGAAAGTTAATATAAGGGAAAATGATGCAACAGTGCAAATTACCTTCACTGCTGTCAAACAATGCAGACACAGCAGTATCATGATGAATCCAAAAAGTACTGTTGCAATGTTCCGAGGGTCCCAGACAGACTCTACGAGTGGAATACTTCCCACTTGCCAGTCATAGCACAAAGTAATGGGCGCCAGCAGCAGCAATGCATTAAAAACTAGGAGGTATGAGTAAGTAAGAAACCTATAACAAGTGAAAAGAAAACAGTGTAAACATATTTTACACTATGGCAATACAAGAATCAACAAAATAAATAAAAAAGAAACAAAAAACAAAATATCCAGCAACGCAGTAAGTGGAAATAAAATAAATATTCAGTTTTATATTTATGTGTTTCCATTTCATACTACTGCATAGATTGTCTGTTACTGTATAAAAGCTAACAAACAGTATTTTAATATTTAGAGGCAACAATTACTAGCCAGGGGTAGTTACTAAAAAAAAAGTAAAGTAATTGTATAACTAATCAGCAGAAGAGCAACAAATTTTAGCTTTTCTCACAGCCATAGATATGATGCTTTGAAAAATGGTAGGACAGTACATTAGCAGAGCACATCAGAATTTTGTAAGAGTAGCACCTTGTCAGGCGATGACAAGTTATAACATATGTGACTCCTGCTTAAAAGATATTTGTTTACACCGAGGCCCTACAATTGGCCTCCCACCACAATGTCTCTATTCTCATATAACTACATGTTGGTTGATACCATGAATGATTTCTCGAGGCAGGCACTCATTCACATTCAAAGCAAACAGAATGAGAACACCTTTATCTTCATACTAGGTATAGCAATACTACAAATGGATAGTCCTGAGAAGGATGGCTAGGAGGTTCCAGACCTTAAAAAGTATTTTCAATGATGTTTTCTGCTGATCTAGCCCACTTGGAGCCTCTAAAAGAGTACTAAAGTAATTCTATAGTGATGGCTGCTTGTCTTCTCAAAATAAAGCACAGAGACAGTATATGAGTTGAAATCCAGATCCTTTATTAATGGTGATGGATAAGCGCTTTTTCATACAGTAACAACCATTGAGATGTTGACTTACATACAATTAGGATTGCTAGGGGTGGGGCTTGAGACTAGAGGAGGGCTCCCAGCTCAAAAATAAAAATATTTCCTTATTTACGCCCATTTGCTCACCCAATATTTCTGACAGAGTAGAGTACTTTGTTGGGAATTTTTAAAGTCTACCAACTCACCACAGGGGATGAAGGCTTGCTGATCCCAAGCTGATGATAACAGCCTTCATTAGTATGTGGATGAAAAGATGCACAAGGTGGGTGTAGGACACCATGTTGTAACACTGTTGCTCATTTCAACTACTAGGGCTGGGGTCAGGGTGTCATAAGGAAAGTCATCATTTACAGGACGCCAGCAAGGGTTTAGATTACCTCTAAGGTTGTCTTGATGATCTTGGATCTTGCCCCAGTGCTAGAGATACCCCAGTATGTGAGAAAAAATGAGCTTAATACTGAAAGAGAGAAGCTCAACAGTCAGCAGACATGTAGAGAAAAAGCATTCAGAAAAAAGGGGTCCTCTACACATGATGAAGTTGAAATTCCTCAAGCATCAGTAGTGTGCACTGGCAATCATTCACTTGTTTTATGTGATTTCTCCTTTCTTTGAGTTGGTGCAACCATAGAGTTAGTATATATAAGTTTGTGGGCCATGGGTGGCTTACTGCCTGCAAAAAACAAGTTACAATAATGTTTTGCCCTTTTCAATTTTAGCCATTTTTTTAGTTCTTTCATCATGTTGACTTTCAAGAAGTTGGCGTTTCATAATAGAACCAAAAAAAAAAAGATTTCTAGAAATGAAATTCATTATGTTAAGAAACTAAAGTACTAAAACCATAAAATAAAACTCTGACGTGAACTTGATAATCAGAAAATGGTATTAATGTTGAAACAAATCTAGTTTGGACTATCTAAACTAAAGATTATATTAATAAAAGCTTAACAGAAATAGATATCTAATAAATCCTAACTTAACTCTCACTGCACTATTAATAACCATCATAAAACCAAATTACACCAAAAAATTGGATCCTATCAGATGATAGAAACCTCATATGACTGAAACTCATTTGACTGAGACCATAAGACTGAAATTTCAAAATAATGAAAAATCACTTGACTGAAACCCATAATACTGAAATATTACAATGCTAAATTCCAACATACTGAATTATAAAGTAGGTGATATAAAACCAGAATAGGTGGGGAACTATGCCCCCCACACCCCCATTACACCACCCCCAGCTATATATATATATATATATATATATATATATATATATATATATATATATATATATATATATACTAACTCCAGGATCACACTACAGTGGGGAAACGGGCATATACCTTTTTCCCCACTGTAGTGCGGATCCTGGAGTTAGTATATATAGTTGGGGGGTGAGGGGCATAGCCCCCCACCTATTCTTGTTTTATATCGTCCACTTTACAATTCAGTATCTTGAAATTTAGCATTGTAAGATTTCAATATTATGGGTTTCAGTCAAGTGTTTTTTCAGTATTTTGAAATTTCAGTCTTATGGTCTCAGTCAAATGGCATTCAGTCAAATGAAGTTTCTATCCTCTGATAGGGATCCAAAAAATCAGGGGGTATTTCATAAAAAGATGTGAAAACTACCTAAAGCTCTAATCAACAAACACCTTTTACAATTACCACAACTGACTGACACCAATAGGAAATAATAATTCAAACCCAAACCAAAAGGAAGGAAATGGATAAATGGAATATGTAGAGAGTTCATTTGTGCAATTACTGAAATATTTTGCAATGATGGATTATGGGAACTTCGTACAGGTTTTGGGGCTTTCCCATCTGTCCTAAAATTCACTGTCTAAACCTGCAATTCAAGATATTTCATTTAATACCCAACAGGCTGTCAAGTATTCCATAGTTATAGCAATGGAAGATCCCAGATAAAGAGTGCTAAAAATGTATCTAGTACACTGCATAGATACTTTTTTTGTTTATCTGTATTTCTGGTACATTGACAGCAGTTTATCTGCATCCTTTTCATGTCATTAAAGCTACTAAAATTTGTATAAATTTGCTATATTTAGACTGCCCACTAAAATCTAAAGTAAAAGTTTGCATACTACATATGCGAAACACAAACACAATCCCAAAACACACTATCTGACCAAAACCAATCCCTAATTCAAATCTACACATATTTTAAAAAGGAAATAATAAAAGTCAAATATGCACTTCCTTTCTCATTTATTTCTAGATGAAAAATATAACTTCACATACTGCACACAAAGGTGTACAAACATAATCCTCCAAAAATGAAATAAAAAAATACTTCACACCTAAAGCACCCTGCTACAAATGAAAAGTATTCATACTTGAATAAAATGTTTTAAAAGAATAAAAACAATGACAACTATGCAATTAGAAAAAAATACATTAATTTTAGTGGAAAATCAGACCCACTTCTAATTATCTAAACTAAGTAACTAAGTACTAAAAACTAACTACCATAAGCCCTGGTCTATGGAACAAAGGATCATAGGATCATAGGATCACAGGATCACAGGAGGTTACTAGGCTAATGACCCTAAGGCCTTTACAAGCCTAGCCAAGTTTTACCCTTACTTCATTGATCAGCATCTATCACCCCTGTCCAAGAAGGACATAAGTAGAACCCCTGGGGTGAATTTACAGTTACCCATCCAGTCGTCCAGATTGCATTTGAAGAAGGCCAATGAGGTGCTCCACTTGACATGAAGTGTGAGTCTGTTCCAAAGGTCTGGTAATCTCTGGGAGACAAATTTGTCCCTCTAGCAGGTTCCATTAATGTCACATACTAGGTTAAGGCCATTAGAGTGAGTAACCCGTGTACCATTTGACTTACGGATATGCAGCATTTCAATAAAGCAGGGTCAAAGATTACCTTATATGCAAGGCAGAGATAACCTCTGAGTAGACTGTATGAAACAGAATAAAGTGACAGTGATTTCAGATGATCCTCATAGGACAGATGCTGAAGACCTCAAATTTTCCATGTAAGGAATCTCTGTGGTCTCTCCAATTGCTGCAGCTGCTTGGAAAGGTACATACCAATATGGGCATTGTAGTCATTTACTGGCCTAATGAGGAAAGAGGACAGGGAGGTTATAACTTCTTTTTTTCTGTAGTCAATACCCTTACTTATGAGATGAGCAATATAGAATGCCCTTCTTACCACTGTGGAGACAAGGTGATCAAAGGTAAGGTTGCTGTCAACCTGTGTGTCCAGGTCTCTCACCACTGAGTGTGTACTTAGGGTGTTGTTATTGATGTGGTAGTTAGCAGGGACATCACTCTTACCAAAAGGGGTGCTAATACATTTTTTTTTGCATTGAGTTTAAGGCCATGACTTTGGCACCAGTCATTTGCTTGTGTAAGATCCTCTTGTAGGATGTTGACATTGTTTGGAGATTCTATGACCACTCCCAGTTTCCAGTCATCAGCAAGCTTTGTCAGCCACAGACTTTTAGTTTTAGCTTGCACTTCAGAGAAATAGATTCCAAACAGTAATGTTTCCAGGACTGATCCTGTGGAACAGCACTGGTTACAGGTCTGCTGTTGGGGGAGGGGGTGGATTCCCCTATTTTGACTGTATGGGTTCTATCAGTGAGCCAATTAGCAACCCATCTAATGATATATGGGTTGATACCTAGCTGGATGAGTTTGTCAATTATGCCTGAGTGGGGGATAGTGTCAAAAGCCTTTAAGTCCAAGTAGGCTGTATGCATGGATTTTCCCTCATCAAGGGCCTTGGTGACTGTCTCGAAGAAGTCCACCAGATTTTACAGGCATGATCTCCCTTTGACAATCCAAATTGAGTAAGGTCAAGTGTTTGGAGGTTACCAATGTCTTTGTTGATAAGGTCCATGATGATTCTCTCCATGGCCTTGCAGATAAGGCTAGTCAGGATAATAGGTCTATAGTTCCTGGGGTCAGCGGAAGCATCACCTTTGTACAAGGGGATAATGATGGCCTTTTTCCATTCAGCTGGGATGAAGCCAGTGCTTAGATGATGATTGAAAAGAGTACCCAATGGCATTGCTTATTCTTGTTTGAGCACCTGTAGGACACAGCCTGGGATGTTATCAGGTCCCATGGATGAGGTGTTTTTGACCTTAGAGAGGGAGTTCACAAACATGCTCTTTAGATATACAGGTTAGAAGATAGGTAGTAGGGATGTCTTGGGGTAAGTGTGGTGGGGAAGAGGAAGTGAAGTTTTCACAGAACCTGTTGGCTAACAGGTTAGCATTGTCCACAGGCGCACTATATGTGTTATCAGCATCTACCAGTTTGGCACAAATCTGAGCCTTTCCTTTTAGGTTATGGATGTAACTAAAGAATGCCTTATGATTATCCTTAGTTGAAGAAGCTAATTTGGATTTGTAGTTAGATATGGCGACCTTCACAAAAAGTCTTATTTGCTTGTTTAATCTGAAGAGGGAGTGTTTCCAGTTTGGGGCTTAATCCTTCTTACTGTTAGACAGCATTTTTGTCCACTTATTGTAAAGGCTATTAATGGCAGTTGTCCACTAGACAGGTTTGCTCTTCCTTGAGGAGCTTGTTTTGGTCCTATCAGGTATGGCTGAGTCAATGCAGTTGTTCAGGTGTTTGCACAAAGCATTTGTGTAGAACTCGGCATAGTTGCCAGTTCCAGCTAAGAGAGGAGGTGCAGTGAACCTATTTATACCATCCTGTAAGAGGTTATAATCTGCTTTGGAGAAGTTTTTTAGTTTAGTTTCTGCTATGGGGAGGGTCAGATGTGCAACTGTGAATGAGACTGATTTATAGTCAGATCTCACTAGGGAAGACCACTTTGACTGGTAAATCCTACACTAAGGCACTGTACAAGTAAATCCGCTCATGCATGAATCTTGCCATCCCAAATAGAACCAAGATGCTCTCCTCAAAAAAAAGGAAGCCAATCTGGTGGTCTCCTGCCATAAATAAACTATACAACAGAATGAAGAAAATGTTGCAGAAAAGAGGAAAATCCCAGGATGCAAAAAACTTCCTTACCAGCCTCAGTAAGAAGCTGAGATCCCTCATAAAATCCTCCAAAGCTAGTTGCGAAAATAAAATTGCCAAAGATTCCAAAGACAACCACAAGGCATTCTATAGCTATGTCAAGAATCTAAATGGCAATGCTCAGATCTGCTCTGAGCTACAACAGAATGGCATTAAATATACTGATCCCAAGGATATTGCCAATATACTTGCGGATCGATTTAGTGCAAACTTCACCCCCGTCTCACTCCCTAAAGGGCCCATCTCAATACCAAAAGATTGCCAAATTCTGGTAATCACGGCCACAAGGAAGAAACCACACTCTCCAAAGCTAAGAATACAGCATCCGTGGGACCAGATGGCATCCCGGGCTGTGTACTACATGAACTACAAAATGAACTTGCACCTCACCTAAGTGTCATGTTTAATCATAGCCTCACCTCAAGCTTCATGCCCACTGAGTGGTGCACAGCTACAGTTATCCCACTCCACAAGTGGGGATCCACCTTGGATCCTGGGAACTACCGTCCCATCAGTCTGGCAAGCCTGATCTGCAAGAGCATGGAACGCATTATCATGGAACTTATAAACAAAGACATTGTCAACCTTCAGACATTGGACCCCACCCAGTTTGGGTTCATGAAGGGCCGATCTTGTCTCTTGAACCTGACTGACTTCTTCGAATCAGTCTCCAGAGCTGGGGATGAGGGTAAGGCAGTCCACACAGCCTATCTGGACCTAGCCAAGGCCTTCAACACCATCCCCCACTATGGAATCATAGATAAACTTACTAAGCTGGGCATAAATCCCTATGTCACTCGATAGGTTGCCAACTGACTTACTGACAGAACCCAGACTGTAAAAGTAGCCGACTCCAAATCCAGCTCTAGACATGTGACAAATGGAGCACCTCAGGGTTCGGTCCTGGGACTGCTCTTGTTTGGCATCGACTTCTCTGAAGTATAGCCCAACACTAAGGGACTCTGGCTAACAAAGTTTGCAGATGACAGCAAACTGGGAGCCATTATTGAATCCCTAAATGATATGGATATTCTACAAAAGGGCCTTAAAGAAACAGATGTTTGGTGCCAGAGCCATGGGCTCAAGCTTAATGCCAAGAAATGTATAGTCATCCCCTTTGGGAAAAAAACATGTACCCATGAATTACCACATAGGTGGCAGTACACTAAACACTGAAAGTGTGACGAGAGATTTAGGGACACAGGTGGACAGTGGTCTCACCTTTGATAAGCACATCACCACAACAGTCAGGAAATCCTTCTGTGTGGCACACCTCATCACTAAGGGCTTTCCAGCTAGAAAAAAGGAGGTCATTGTCCCACTATACTCATCCCTCATTAGACCCATTATAGAGTACAATGCCCTGTTTGGTATGTACCTCACAAGACATCTGCAACAGCTGGAAGGGCCGCAGAAATACCTCACTAAAAGAATCACAGGCCTAAAGCAGATGCCCTATACTGACCATCTAAAAAAACTCCAGCTATACTCTGTGGCATATCATCTACTCAGAGGTGATTTCTGCTTAACATACAGGGCCATGTCAAACCCTGAGCTGTTGGACATGCTCCACTTAAAGAAATCCCAATCCCTCAGAGCCACACACTCCAGCGATCTAAACCTTGTCATCACAATGAACAAAACATGCTGGAGGGATAGGTTCTTGACCCAGAGACTTCCCATTCTCTGGAATAGACTGCCCATACATGTCCAGCAAAGCATCTCCTTGGCCCTCTTCAAAAAGAACCTTGACGATTGGATGGGAGATAGGAAATTCACCCCAGGGATCACATCAGTCACCTTGCTAGACAGGGGTCCAAGGAAGTAAATATTATGGGAAGAAATATCCAGGGAATTGTTATGGCTAGGCTTGTATAGGCCCTAGAGCGGATAGCCTAGTACCAACCTATGAACCTATTAACAATGGGGGTGCTACAGTGGTCCCCCATATTGTTAGGTACCAGATCCAAGATGTTGGCACCCCTTATGGGGGTGTCAACTAGCTGGTCCAGGGCATCGGATTTAATGAAGTTGAGGAACCTTTGGGCAAGTGAGTTTCTGCATGAGTAATTTTCCCAGTCAATGAATGGGTAGTTAATATCATCTGAAACCATGGTGTTCAGATGTATCTTGATCGACTCAAGTAGATCCAAATAGGAATAGTGGGTGCCCTGATTCATGGAGGGAGTCCTGTAGCTGGCAATGACGTAAATAGATGACCACCCAACAGTTTATTGCACCTGAAGTATCTCCAGGGAATCATGCTGTCTTACCAATCTGGAGGTGTATTTATCTTAAATGAATATTGATACACTGCCTCCTTTAGTTTTCACATCTTCAGTTTGTGGTCTGAACATGGGGAAGGAGGTGTAGCCCAATATGGCTGGGGTGCTCTCCACAGCCTTGAACCAGGTCTCTGGCCTGGACAAATGTCTGTGTCTTGCAAGGTGAGGACTTCTTCCAGTGAATGAAGTTTCATGTTAAGACTTCTAGCATGTAGCAGCAAAACGTTGAGGTTGTTCTTAGATGGAATTCTTATGTTGGGAATTTTGTCCTTGAGACACTGCCTACAAAAAAGGGGTGGCAAGTGCCTTGGTCAGTAGCCAAAGTCCCAGGGGTGAGAAATGAAGAGCATCTCTGGCAAAGCATCGAGATCTGTCAATCATGTCATCCCAGGCTGACAGATACTGTATGGAATGACACCAGAAACTAAGTCAATTACTGAAGTCAATCATTTTCTGTTTGTATTGAGGTATCATCCTTACCCGCGGTGGTGGTGCTGCGGTAGCATTGTCACCTCACAGTAAGACACTGTCCAGTTCGATTCTCAGCTAGAGCGTCTTCTGCGTGGAGACATGCGTGAATGGGCATACCTTCATTGAAGGTTGTGCATCAGGCCTGGCAAACCAGTACATAAAAATCAACTGCCAATCATTAGCGGACCGGAGTTCCGCTGTGGCGACCCCTAACTGGGAAAAGCTGAAAGACGCAAACAAATTATGGTATCATCCTTGGTAAAGGTAAAATGCTGTTAAGGCTAGGGACATACCAGCCTGAGACCCATAGTCCAAAGAAGGATAAAACCCTGTTTATGACACACAGTTTTACTTACTTACTAGCTGCTCTGGCAAATGAAAAAGTCAGGCTTGGACGATGGGAACGAAAAGTCAATACTGGCTCACCCACGGGTGTTGGAGTGCGAGGTAACTAGTCTCACTAGTTTAACTGATACCCAGCGAAGGTTCATAGAGATACACAAGGCAGAAGGTGGTGAGATAGGTATACTAGGACGTGTAAGCTGCAGCTGAAGCTGGACATGTACTTTATTGTACTGGAAGACATATATTGTAGGGATCAGCGATATAGGTACATCCAAAAAAAAGAAAAAAACAAAAAAATTGAATGATTAGATTGAATGATGGCATCCCATGACTGACTAATGCACAGCTAGGGGAATGAATAGATTGAATGCTGTTGCCCAGCAAGGTGAGCAAATGGAACAATGCATCATGGGAAAGCTGACAGTTGGCAGGTAGTGGGGGGGGACAAAATAATTAAAAATATATTAAAAATATAATTCCTATAAAACATAACTAAACTAAAAAGCAAAAATCCTAACATTATCCTACTATGTTACAAACATACAACACGATGAAACTAAAACAAAAAACTTATCTCAGAACTAGACTAAAATATTACCCGTGTGATACTCCCTACATAATAATAAATGCAGAATATAAAGAACAGCAATCAGTAGAAAGGTAGGTTAAGTTCAGTGAAGGGAACGGGAAACTCTACTCTTAACATAAGAAGCACACAGACATGGATAAATGGAATAGATGGAGATGTGGAGTGTTTGACAAATAATTATGAAATATATGATTTAATATTTCTTGTGTAGGCCACCCAGTACTCTATTCATTGAAAATAACCTAATTTTATTTCCAAGTTAACAGAATAAAAAAATCTTTCTGGCCTGCCCTATGAACTGCCAACTCTGGGTCACCAGTGTGGAAAGTACTCTGTACCCTAAAGATATACTACACTCACTCACTCACTCACTCAGTCCTGAAATGAAATGACCAACACTTAAGAGGCACAGTGGGGTACGCATATGAGGACACTAAGTACTCCCAGGCAGTTTGTCAAATGATGATGGAAAACTTGGTGAAAGAAGCTGCACACATGGTACCGTCTCCACTCCCCTATTACCACTATGGCTTTACTATAGCAATTTGCTTCACACTAACCAGTTGCTACAATCCACAGAAATGAGCATAGAGTACAATTTAATATCAAGGTTTGCTGCTGGTCCTATTTCATCTCTGCCTACACAGGATTATTTTTTATTAGTTAAACTGAATTTCTAAACCCATATTACTTAACATTTCTTGCGCAGACCACCCAGTACTACATTCATTGAGAAGAACCTAATTTTATTTCCAAGTTAAGAGCATAAAAAAAGTGCTTCACACTAACCAGTTGCTACAATTCACAGAAATGAGCATAGAGTACAATTTAATATCAAGGTTTGCTGCTGGTCCTATTTCATCTCTGCCTACACAGGATTATTTTTTATTAGTTAAACTGAATTTCTAAACCCATATTACTTAGTATTTCTTGCGCAGACCACCCAGTACTGCATTCATTGAGAAGAACCTAATTTTATTTCCAAGTTAAGAGCATAAAAAACAAAGGTAACATATGACACAAAGTTATATGAGATGCCTTTAATCTTTTCTTGGGATTTTCATGGCAAATTTACATGCAGATTAAAATGGTGGAAATATTGCATTTATAAGTGATGACGTGTCAGCTCTTAAGTCTTTCCTGTTCTTTATTTCTTTTTTCTCAACCTAGTGATAGATTTACATATGTTGACAGTATCTGATGACATTTCTCATTTTTACTGGCCACTGCTTTAGGCACTTCACTTGCTCAGGGTTAGGAAGAGAATCCATAAACCTAGTCTATAATAATGACATACACCACATTACCTCAACCAAAATTAATTTGTATTCCTTTTTACTACAGATACTGATGAATGTTGTACATCTGTTGTGAATTTCAGCTTGGTACAACTATTAAAGCTCTGAGCTGTTTTTTCCATTCCACTGCAGAGTTTCCCACACTAACAACCTGCAAGAAATCTTCTCTCATCATCCTGAGTTTGTTTATTAAGCTAAACAGAATAAATGAAGGTGCGCCATTTATGTTTGACTTTGATGTTGTAATTAGTTTCTTAAGCTGCTTTACAGTCATGAAGTCTTATTTTTACATTTTACAGTCATTCAGCACCAGGACAATATCAACTCTACCAGCAAATAAACACACAGTGATATGCATACACACACACACACACACACACACACACACACACATATATATATATATATATATATAAATATATATATACATACACACATACACGCACACACACACACACACAGACATACACACACACACACGTATATATATATATATATATATATATATATATATATATATATATATATATATACACACACATATGAGTCTAGGACTATTCACTGAAAGCACATTTCACTGAAACACATTTGACTGTGCACAATTCACTGAAAGCTCAATTCACTGAAAACACAATTCACTGAAACACATTTCACTGAAAGTTATATATGGCCTTTTCCCCACTGTAGTGTGACCCTGGAGTTAGAATATATAGTAAAGGGGGGTGTGGGGGACACTGCCCCCCCACATTGGGGGTTGGGGGGCATAGCCCCCCACCTATTTTAAGTATTTTGAACATGGATGCTTGCAATTTCAATAAATTACTCTTTTCTAAACTTAATATATATCAAGTCTATCCCCTTACACACACACACACACACACACACACACACACGAGTACATGAATGTATAATGTATGCGGATATTTAATTATTCATGCATTAACAATTAAAGGCTAATTTGAAATAAGCACTGGCTTTTAGAGGTGGTTGGGCACCTCTATATGTGCCATGTTTACAGTTGCCAACAAATTTACTGTACTATGTAAGAACCAAACCCAGCCACTGGGGGATGCACAAGCCAGTGTATTTTTTTCATGCCAGTCCCAAGCCCCGACAAATGGGGAGGGTTACATCAGGAAAGGCATCCGGTGTAAAACTTTTGCCAGAGCAAATATGCGGACAACAATACAGATTTCCATATCGGAGCGGTTGAGGCCCGGGTTAACTATGACTGCCTCCAGTACTGTTAGCCAAGAGGGTGTTGGTGGAAACTGGGCTACTGTTGACTGAAGGAGAAGGAGATGAAGAGGAGGAAGGCATGCCCACTGGGAGGAGGAGAGGAGGATAGTTAGGAGTGTGGAAATGAGGGTACGAACTTTGAATGTTGGCATAATGACTGGTAAAAGGAGAGAGCTAGCTGACATGTTGGAGAGAAGGAAGGATGGTATATTGTGCATGCAAGAGACCAGATGGAAGGGGAATAAGGCCAGGTGTATAGAAGGTAGGTTCAAATTGTTCTACCACAGTGTGGATGGGAGGAGAAATGGGGTAGGGGTTATCCTAAAGGAACAATATGTCAAAAGTGTTTTGGAGGTGAAAAGATTGTCAGCTAGAGTGATGTTTATGAAGTTGGAAAGTGATGAATGTTGTTAGTGCATATGCTCCCTCAGTTGGGTGTTCGATGGATGAGAAAGAAAAATTTTGGAGCAAGTTAGATGAAGTGGTGGAGAATATACCCAAGGGTGAGAGAGTTTTGACTGGAGCGGATTTCAGTGGGCATGTTGGTGAAAGGAACAGAGGGGATGAGGAGGTGATGGGTAGGTATGGTCTTAAGGAGAGGAATGCAGAAGGTCAGATAATAGTGGAGTTTGCAAAAGGGATGTAAATGGCTATGGTGAATATGTCTTTCAAGAAGAGGGAGAAGTATAGGGTGACATACAAGAGTGGAGGAAGATGCACACAGGTGGATTATATCCATGCAAGAGGGCCAGTCAGAAGGAGATTGGAGACTGTAAAGTGGTGATAGGTGAAACCGTTGTTAGTCAGCATAGGATGGTGGTCTGTAGTATGATGCTGGTGATCAAGAAGAGGAGGAGAGTGAGGGTAGTGCCAAGGATCAAATGGTGGAAGTTGAGAAAGGATAACTGTAAAGTGGAGTTCAGGGAAGTGTTAAGACAGGCACTGGGTGGCATTGAAGAGCTACCAGATAGCTGGACAGCCACAGCAGAGGTGGTAAGGGGGACAGCTAGAAAGGTGCTTCGTGTAACATCTAGACAGATGAAGGAGGACAAGGAGACCTGATGGTGGAATGAGGAAGTACAGGAGAATATACAGAGGAAGAGGTTGGCAAAGAAGAAGTGGGATTGTCAGGAGATGAAAAAAGTAGCTAGGAGTACAAGGAGATGAGGCTTATGATGAAGGGTAAGGATAAGACGCATGGTGAGTTGTATGAAAGGTTGGACACTACAGAGGGAGAGAAGGACCTAAACTGATTGGCTAGACAGAGGGACCGAGCTAGGAAAGATGTGCAGCAGGTAAGGGTGATAAAGTATAATGACGGAAATGTACTCACAAGCGAGGAGAGTGTGTTGAGGAGATGGAAGGACCAATTTGAGGGGTTGCTGAATGAAGAAAATGAGAGAGAGAGAAGGCTGGATGATGTGGGGATAGTGAATCAGGAAGTGCAATGGATTAGCAAGGAGGAAGTAAGGATAGCTATGAAGAGGATGAAGAATGGAAAGGCTGTTGGTCCAGATGACACACATGTGGAAGCATTGAGATGCTTAGGAGAAATGGCAGTGGGTTTTTAACCAGATTGTTTAACATAATCTTGGAAAGTGAGAGGATGCCTGAGGAGTGGAGAAGAAGTGTATTGTTATTAATTGTTAAGAATAAGGGAAATGTGCTGAGCTGTAGTAACTACACGGGAATAAAACTGATCAGCCACAGCAAGAAGTTATGCAAAAGAGTATTGGAAGCTAGGTTAAGAAGGGAGGTGATGATTAGTGAGCAGAAGTATGATTTCATGCCAGGAAAGAGCACCACAGATGTAATGTTTGCTCTGAGGGTGTTGATGCAGAAGTATAGAAAAGGTCAGAAGGAGTTGCATTGTGTCTTTGTGGACTTAGAGAAAGCATATGTCAGGGTGCCTAGAGGGAAGTTCTGGTATTGTATGAGGAAGTCGTGAGTGACAGAGAAGTATGTAAGAGTGGTCCAGGATATGTACGAGGGCAGTGTTACAGTGGTGAGGTTTGCGGTAGCAGTGATAGATGCATTCAAGGCAAACCAAGGTCCAGCAGGTGTGACTTGCTCAAATCAATTTAGATTAAAGTACACTGACAAGCAGATCAACACGCAATAACTTGGGAAGCACACCTACCTCAAATCTTCACGGTATAGGGTTCAATAATGGCTTACAGTCACTGTCTGGGTAGAGTTTGCATGGTATAGGGTTCAATAATGGCTTACAGTCACTGTCTGGGTAGAGTTTGCATGGTATAGGGTTCAGTAATGGTACAGTCACTGTCTGGGTAGAGTTTGCATGGTATAGGGTTCAGGAAACCCAAAAACAATGCAAAAGCCTTCGTAGTCCTTAACGCAATTTATTAAAACAGATAATCACAGCGTTTTCGCCACACACATATGGTGGCTTCTTCAGAGGAAACAGAGGCAGCCAAACACAAGCAATTAAATACTAAAAGTTAATTGAAGTAAAGTGCTATCAATTAACCGTAATTTATACATCAAAATGCCTTCGTCAAGACTAGAGCAATAGATTGCAAGGAAGTTACTCATAACTTAAATACATGCACCACTGTTAGTAAAGTTAAAAGACTGTAACCATACAATAAAACCGCAGTAGTTTGACAAGATAAGGCACAAATTGTTAAAAAATCAAGTCATAATTAAAAAGTATATATATACACAAACAAATAATATATGTATATAAATGTATATATATAAATATACAAAAAGTGGTGTCACAGGGTCCTGTGTACACTTAGTAAATTGCCTAATGGTCATTCAAAATAAAACATTATTTTAAACAAATAGAAAAGCATAATAAAACAAGTGAATGACTATTTTGGTAAGGGGTGTACAATATAAAAACTAATGGTGTAAATAGGACCATATGTAATGTATGAATAATAAAAAATGAAACAAGTTGGACCAGGACTTGCTAAATCAAGTATCAACACAAAGGTAGACAACACTGCCAACAGATGGCATAAAATTGCACCCACAATTAAAGGGCTGGTACTAAAAAGGCCAACCCAAAGGTAGTCCTTATAATAAGAAAATAAGAAAGCAGACACCTATCTCATGTACGATTTTAGTTTGAGATAAGGGGCGATATTACAGCTTTCATTCAACCCCGGAGGGTTGAAGGCATTAAGCTTGAGTTGCCATAGCAATTCATTTGTCTCAAGTATAAGGGCAGTCGGTCCACCACGAGGTGGAATAGGGAGATGGTCAATACCCATGAAAGAAAAAGCATGCCCAGGAAAGGAACAAATGTGCTTGGCAAGTGCATTTTCACATCTCTTATTCCTGATTGCATACAGATGCTGGTACAATCTGTCCTTAAGCCTTCTGTCCGTCTTCCCGACGTAGAAGGCTGGGCAGCATGTACAGGAGGCGATGTAAACGACTGATTTGGTGTCGCAAGAAATGCGATGATGTATAAAATATTTCCTCCCTTCAATACAAAAACCACTCCCTGTTTTAATATATGGACAGAAGTTGCAAAGGCCACAGGCAAAAGAGCCGTTAGATCTAGCACTACAAGTACCAAAAGGGGTCTGTAACAATTCTTTAATATTTCTACCTCTTCTGAACACTACAAAAGGTCTATCCCCTAATTTCTCACCTACACTTACATTACTGGTTATAAAAAACCAGTTTTTAAACAAAATATTCTGTATTTCATAAGAATTCACCCCAAATGTGGAGATGAAACTACAGGAAGAGGCCCTGTGGGAAACTTGTTCAGAAGGGAGAGTAGAACTAGGCAAATTGTCTGAAGCACTAGAACAAGGGACCACCTCGGTACAGGACAGCCCTTCTTGAAGCAAAAGAGGTCTATAGAAACCACTGTTCCTTTTATTCAGGACCTCCTCTATTAATTCAGACACAAGAGTACCTGGATAGCCACGATTGACAAAAAGGTTTGTCAAAAATTGACACTCAAGGTTAAAATCTAACAGTTGGCTACAAATCCTCACAGCCCTCACAAGCTGCCCTTTGACTATTGCTTTTCTAAGTTTAAAGGGATGAGAACTGGTGTAATGGAGGAAGGAGTTCACATATGTGTCTTTCCTATAAATTGTGTAATTTAACCTTCCTGTAGTTCCATCCCTAATAAGTTTTACATCAAGGTAATTCGTACTCACAACATCGAACATAAAAGTAAATTTAAGAAACGGTGTTGTTCCATTGATGTAATCAACAAAGGTTTGTGCTGTTAGATTGTCACCCCTAAAAAGAATGAAAATGTCATCAAGGTAACGGGTGTAATAAAATAATTTACCCTTCCACTCTGGGTTGCTCAATACAAAATTTCTTTCCCAATAGGACATGAAAAGGTTGGCTACGGCTGCCCCACATGGGGAGCCCATGGCAACCCCTCTTTTTTGGATGTAAATATCTTTTTCAAACATGAAATAATTTGATGACAGAATAATATTAAGCAACTCAGTGACATTGTTGATGACATTCATGGGAGCCTGGAGCTCACGCAGGAGCAGATCAATCCACTCCACAGCCTCCTGGTGCGGTATGGATGTGTACAGGTCGACTACATCTATAGTCAAGAAGTTAACATCCATATCCAGCACTAACCCATTTAAGTCAGAAAGGAAAGACCATGAGTCTTTACATATAGTAGGTAAACTGTCAACGTACTGGTTCAATAAAGAATCCACAAATTTTGAACAAGGGTAGGTGAGGGATAACCTACCATCTATCAGTGCCCTCATAGGTGGATCCCCAAGATTTTTATGAATCTTGGGGATTCCAAACATGACAGGGGTCTTGGCATGAACGATATCTATATATTTGTATGTCTCCTCATCTATTCTGCCATTGATGTAAAAATCCCTCAAGTAGCCCCTAATCCTACTGGCACTTATGTTCATCTCATTGACAGATGAGATTTCATATGAGTCAGAATCAAGGACCCTGTGCATTCTTTCTATATAGTCGGCCTGCTCAAAGATGGCCAAACCGCCACCTTTATCAGAATTGATGATCCTAACCCCAACATTCCGTAGATCACATAATGCCTCAAGTTGGTCCTTGGAAATATTGAAGCGGCTAGGGCCAACACAAGGCCGCTTCAATAAAAACCTGATGTCCAACTCACAAGCGCTCTCAAACATTTTGAGGGCCACATGGAGAGGTGGATTAAAAACACTAGAGAGTTTTAAATTCGGAACCAGGGAATCTGTGGAAAGATTAAACAAGAGTTTCAGGTTTAGTTTACGTACATAGCATTTTAAATCCAATAAGACCCTGGCCAAATCACATCTAATAGAAGGTACAAAAGTGTTACCCAAAGCTAATAACTCAACCAATTCTGGTTCCAGGGTAAGATGTGAGAAATTATAAATTGTAAAATCGCCTTTCGTATTCTTCACAACCTTGAGGGGGGCATTCAGGGTATAAAGGGGGTCTGTGACTAGTTGTTCCAATTCCCATTCCCCCTGCGGCGACCCCTGTTGTTCCTGTTCCCTAAAAAAGAGTTACTGGTATTAAGTGCACCATCATGACCAGTAGAAGGGATCGTATCATTCGACCCCCTACTAGTGTCCTGCCTGTTTTTATTACGATTACTTCTACGTAAAGGTTGGTCATTTCGTGTTGGTGCAACTTGACTGTCTACAAACTCAGGACCAGTTACTCTATCGGTCTCAGGTAACTCAGGTGAATTAGCCCCACAACTACCCTCAATTTGCCCTCGTAAATTAGGGAAGGCCATGTCCTTGGAGTAGGATAACCTATCCCTATGGAGTTTTTTAGCTTTGTTTGATTTCAATTTGACCATGTAGGTATCAATACTGGAAAAAATCCGTGAATGATCATACTTCAGTTGTGAATAGGCATTATTCAACCTGATTTCCTCATCAAGCAAGCAAACCTCTTTTGTCAAATCAGATATACATATAGAATAGTGTTTGACTAACAACTCAAGCAGGTGCAAACCCTGCGACTGGAAAAGGGTCTTTAGGTCAACTAAAAAAGCATCACTTTTAATCAGGCCAGATGGTACAAAATTGCACCTTAGTCCCTTCGGAACAATGCCTTCACTTAGGCATTGGTTGAAATAGGCAGTTTCCAGCTGCATTTTCCTGAGTTTAAGAGTTTTGGAATCCAAAAGTTTCAGTTTGTCTGCCAAGGAGACAGCAAAATTGGCAGTAACAACACGGTCCTGCACCGGCGGGGCATCATTGAGAGGTTTAACAAAAAGTAAAAAGTCACCTGTATTAGCAATCCATTCGGATATGGTTGCTCCACCGATAAGTGCTTCGGCCCGTTCTACATTCTCCGGTCGTGTGAAAGGACGCTGGTTACCGTTACCTTCAGTAGGAAGAACAGCATGAGAAGAAACGGCCCCAGAAGTTTGAACTACGGGTGAAACAGCCCTAGGAGGTTGCGCGGCTGTTATCGATGCCTGAGAATCAGGGTCATTACCATGTCCATTCAAGCAGTGTCTCAGGTTTGGAAGGTCACCATATCGCGAAGGTAAAGTGCTTTCAAGCGCAGTAAAGCGCTCATTGAGCGCGTCAATTTTCTGCGACAGGGAAAGCAACAGGTTAGGCATGCCACAAGTGTCCGCATTAAATGTGTCTTGAATCGCTTGGCTAGCGGGGCTCTCCATGTCAAGGGTTCCACAAGAAAAGGACAAGTACACACTTGAGAAAGTTCACAAACGTCTGAAAACCAGGAAACCCAAAAACAATGCAAAAGCCTTCGTAGTCCTTAACGCAATTTATTAAAACAGATAATCACAGCGTTTTCGCCACACACATATGGTGGCTTCTTCAGAGGAAACAGAGGCAGCCAAACACAAGCAATTAAATACTAAAAGTTAATTGAAGTCAAGTGCTGTCAATTAACCATAATTTATACATCAAAATGCCTTCGTCAAGACTAAAGCAATAGATTGCAGGGAAGTTACTCATCACTTAAATACATGCACCACTGTTAGTAAAATTAAAAGACTGTAACCATACAATAAAACCACAGTAGTTTAACAAAATAAGGCGCAAGTTGTTAAAAAATCAAATCATAATTAAAAGGTATATATATATACAAACAAATAATATATATATATAAATGTATATATATAAATATAAATATACAAAAAATGATGTGACAGGGTCCTGTGTACACTTAGTAAATTGCCTAATGGTCATTCAAAATAAAGCATTATTTTAAACATATAGAAAAGCATAATAAAACAAGTGAATGACTATTTTGGTAAGGGGTGTACAATATAAAAACTAATGGTGTAAATAGGACCATATGTAATGTATGAATATAAAAATTGATGTAAATGAGACAAGTCGGACCAGGACTTGCTAAGTCAAGTACCAACACAAAGGTAGACAACACTGCCACCAGGTGGCATAAAATTGCACCCACAATTAATGGGCTGATACAAAAAAGGCCAAACCAAAGGGAGTCCTTATAATAAGAAAATAAGAAAGCAAACGCCTATCTCATGTACGATTTTAGTTTGAGATAAGGTGCGATATTACAGCTTTCATTCAACCCCGGAGGGTTGAAGGCATTAAGCTTGAGTTGCCATAGCAATTCATTTGTCTCAAGTATAAGGGCAGTCGGTCCACCACGAGGTGGAATAGGGAGATGGTCAATACCCATGAAAGAAAAAGCATGCCCAGGAAAGGAACAAATGTGCTTGGCAAGTGCATTTTCACATCTCTTATTCCTGATTGCATACAGATGCTGGTACAATCTGTCCTTAAGCCTTCTGTCCGTCTTCCCGACGTAGAAGGCTGGGCAGCATGTACAGGAGGCGATGTAAACAACTGATTTGGTGTCGCAAGAAATGCGATGATGTATAAAATATTTCCTCCCTTCAATACAAAAACCACTCCCTGTTTTAATATATGGACAGAAGTTGCAAAGGCCACAGGCAAAAGAGCCGTTAGATCTAGCACTACAAGTACCAAAAGGGGTCTGTAACAATTCTTTAATATTTCTACCTCTTCTGAACACTACAAAAGGTCTATCCCCTAATTTCTCACCTACACTTACATTACTGGTTATAAAAAAACAGTTTTTAAACAAAATATTCTGTACTAGTGCTTCAGACAATTTGCCTAGTTCTACTCTCCCTTCTGAACAAGTTTCCCACAGGGCCTCTTCCTGTAGTTTCATCTCCACATTTGGGGTGAATTCTTATGAAATACAGAATATTTTGTTTAAAAACTGGTTTTTTATAACCAGTAATGTAAGTGTAGGTGAGAAATTAGGGGATAGACCTTTTGTAGTGTTCAGAAGAGGTAGAAATATTAAAGAATTGTTACAGACCCCTTTTGGTACTTGTAGTGCTAGATCTAACGGCTCTTTGCCTGTGGCCTTTGCAACTTCTGTCCATATATTAAAACAGGGAGTGGTTTTTGTATTGAAGGGAGGAAATATTTTATACATCATCGCATTTCTTGCGACACCAAATCAGTCGTTTACATCGCCTCCTGTACATGCTGCCCAGCCTTCTACGTCGGGAAGACGGACAGAAGGCTTAAGGACAGATTGTACCAGCATCTGTATGCAATCAGGAATAAGAGATGTGAAAATGCACTTGCCAAGCACATTTGTTCCTTTCCTGGGCATGCTTTTCTTTCATGGGTATTGACCATCTCCTATTCCACCTCGTGGTGGACCGACTGCCCTTATACTTGAGACAAATGAATTGCTATGGCAACTCAAGCTTAATGCCTTCAACCCTCCGGGGTTGAATGAAAGCTGTAATATCGCACCTTATCTCAAACTAAAATCGCATGAGATAGGCTTTGCTTTCTTATTTTCTTATTATAAGGACTCCCTTTGGTTTGGCCTTTTTTGTATCAGCCCATTAATTGTGGGTGCAATTTTATGCCACCTGGTGGCAGTGTTGTCTACCTTTGTGTTGGTACTTGACTTAGTAAGTCCTGGTCCGACTTGTCTCATTTATATCAATTTTTATATTCATATTTTACATATGGTCCTGTCTACACCATTGGTTTTTATATTGTACATCTTTTACCAAAAAGTCATTCACTTGTTTTATTATGCTTTTCTATTTGTTTAAAATAATGTTTTATTTTGAATGACCATTAGGCAATTTACTAAGTGTACACAGGACCCTGTGACACCACTTTTTGTATATTTATATATATACATTTATATACATATATTATTTATTTGTATATATATACTTTTTAATTATGACTTGATTTTTTAACAATTTGTGCCTTATCTTGTCAAACTACTGCGGTTTTATTGTATGGTTACAGTCTTTTAACTTTACTAACAGTGGTGCATGTATTTAAGTTATGAGTAACTTCCTTGCAATCTATTGCTCTAGTCTTGACGAAGGCATTTTGATGTATAAATTACGGTTAATTGATAGCACTTTACTTCAATTAACTTTTAGTATTTAATTGCTTGTGTTTGGCTGCCTCTGTTTCCTCTGAAGAAGCCACCATATGTGTGTGGCGAAAACGCTGTGATTATCTGTTTTAATAAATTGCGTTAAGGACTACGAAGGCTTTTGCATTGTTTTTGGGTTTCCTGGTTTTCAGACGTTTGTGAACTTTCTCAAGTGTGTACTTGTCCTTTTCTTGTGGAACCCTTGACATGGAGAGCCCCGCTAGCAAAGCGATTCAAGACACATTTAATGCGGACACTTGTGGCATGCCTAACCTGTTGCTTTCCCTGTCGCAGAAAATTGACACGCTCAATGAGCGCTTTACTGCGCTTGAAAGCACTTTACCTTCGCGATATGGTGACCTTCCAAACCTGAGACACTGCTTGAATGGACATGGTAATGACCCTGATTCTCAGGCATCGATAACAGCCGTGCAACCTCCTAGGGCTGTTTCACCCGTAGTTCAAACTTCTGGGGCCGTTTCTTCTCATGCTGTTCTTCCTACTGAAGGTAACGGTAACCAGCGTCCTTTCACACGACCGAGAATGTAGAACGGGCCAAGCACTTATCGGTGGAGCAACCATATCCGAATGGATTGCTAATACAGGTGACTTTTTACTTTTTGTTAAACCTCTCAATGATGCCCGCCGGTGCAGGACCGTGTTGTTACTGCCAATTTTGCTGTCTCCTTGGCAGACAAACTGAAACTTTTGGATTCCAAAACTCTTAAACTCAGGAAAATGCAGCTGGAAACTGCCTATTTCAACCAATGCCTAAGTGAAGGCATTGTTCCGAAGGGACTAAGGTGCAATTTTGTACCATCTGGCCTGATTAAAAGTGATGCTTTTTTAGTTGACCTAAAGACCCTTTTCCAGTCGCAGGGTTTGCACCTGCTTGAGTTGTTAGTCAAACACTATTCTATATGTATATCTGATTTGACAAAAGAGGTTTGCTTGCTTGATGAGGAAATCAGGTTGAATAATGCCTATTCACAACTGAAGTATGATCATTCACGGATTTTTTCCAGTATTGATACCTACATGGTCAAATTGAAATCAAGCAAAGCTAAAAAACTCCATAGGGATAGGTTATCCTACTCCAAGGACATGGCCTTCCCTAATTTATGAGGGCAAATTGAGGGTAGTTGTGGGGCTAATTCACCTGAGTTACCTGAGACCGATAGAGTAACTGGTCCTGAGTTTGTAGACAGTCAAGTTGCACCAACACGAAATGACCAACCTTTACGTAGAAGTAATCGTAATAAAAACAGGCAGGACACTAGTAGGGGGTCGAATGATACGATCCCTTCTACTGGTCATGATGGTGCACTTAATACCAGTAACTCTTTTTAGGAACAGGAACAACAGGGGTCGCAGGGGAATGGGAATTGGAACAACTAGTCACAGACCCCTTTATACCCTGAATGCCCCTCAAGGTTGTGAAGAATAATGAAGGCGATTTTACAATTTATAATCTCTCACATCTTACCCTGGAACCAGAATTGGTTGAGTTATTAGCTTTGGGTAACACTTTTGTACCTTCTATTAAATGTGATTTGGCCAGGGTCTTATTGGATTTAAAATGCTATGTACGTAAACTAAACCTGAAACTCTTGTTTAATCTTTCCACAGATTCCCTGGTTCCGAATTTAAAACTCTCTAGTGTTTTTAATCCACCTCTCCATGTGGCCCTCAAAATGTTTGAGAGCGCTTGTGAGTTGGACATCAGGTTTTTATTGAAGCGGCCTTGTGTTGGCCCTAGCCGCTTCAATATTTCCAAGGACCAACTTGAGGCATTATGTGATCTACGGAATGTTGGGGTTAGGATCATCAAGCCTGATAAAGGTGGCGGTTTGGCCATCTTTGAGCAGGCCGACTATATAGAAAGAATGCACAGGGTCCTTGATTCTGACTCATATGAAATCTCATCTGTCAACGAGATGAACATAAGTGCCAGTAGGATTAGGGGCTACTTGAGGGATTTTTACATCAATGGCAGAATAGATGAGGAGACATACAAATATATAGATATCGTTCATGCCAAGACCCCTGTCATGTTTGGAATCCCCAAGATTCATAAAAATCTTGGGGATCCACCTATGAGGGCACTGATAGATGGTAGGTTATCCCTCACCTACCCTTGTTCAAAATTTGTGGATTCTTTATTGAACCAGTACGTTGACAGTTTACCTACTATATGTAAAGACTCATGGTCTTTCCTTTCTGACTTAAATGGGTTAGTGCTGGATATGGATGTTAACTTCTTGACTATAGATGTAGTCGACCTGTACACATCCATACCGCACCAGGAGGCTGTGGAGTGGATTGATCTGCTCCTGCGTGAGCTCCAGGCTCCCATGAATGTCATCAACAACGTCACTGAGTTGCTTAATATTATTCTGTCATCAAATTATTTCCTGTTTGAAAAAGATATTTACATCCAAAAAAGAGGGGTTGCTATGGGCTCCCCATGTGGGGCAGCCGTAGCCAACCTTTTCATGTCCTATTGGGAAAGAAATTTTGTATTGAGCAACCCAGAGTGGAAGGGTAAATTATTTTATTATACCCGTTACCTTGATGACATTTTCATTCTTTTTAGGGGTGACAATCTAACAGCACAAACCTTTGTTGATTACATCAATGGAACAACACCGTTTCTTAAATTTACTTTTAAGTTCGATGTTGTGAGTACGAATTACCTTGATGTAAAACTTATTAGGGATGGAACTACAGGAAGGTTAAATTCCACAATTTATAGGAAAGACACATATGTGAACTCCTTCCTCCATTACACCAGTTCTCATCCCTTTAAACTTAGAAAAGCAATAGTCAAAGGGCAGCTTGTGAGGGCTGTGAGGATTTGTAGCCAACTGTTAGATTTTAACCTTGAGTGTCAATTTTTGACAAACCTTTTTGTCAATCGTGGCTATCCAGGTACTCTTGTGTCTGAATTAATAGAGGAGGTCCTGAATAAAAGGAACAGTGGTTTTTATAGACCTCTTTTGCTTCAAGAAGGGCTGTCCTGCACCGAGGTGGTCCCTTGTTCTAGTGCTTCAGACAATTTGCCTAGTTCCACTCTCCCTTCTGAACAAGTTTCCCACAGGGCCTCTTCCTGTAGTTTCATCTCCACATTTGGGGTGAATTCTTATGAAATACAGAATATTTTGTTTAAAAACTGGTTTTTTATAACCAGTAATGTAAGTGTAGGTGAGAAATTAGGGGATAGACCTTTTGTAGTGTTCAGAAGAGGTAGAAATATTAAAGAATTGTTACAGACCCCTTTTGGTACTTGTAGTGCTAGATCTAACGGCTCTTTTGCCTGTGGCCTTTGCAACTTCTGTCCATATATTAAAACAGGGAGTGGTTTTTGTATTGAAGGGAGGAAATATTTTATACATCATCGCATTTCTTGCGACACCAAATCAGTCGTTTACATCGCCTCCTGTACATGCTGCCCAGCCTTCTACGTCGGGAAGACGGACAGAAGGCTTAAGGACAGATTGTACCAGCATCTGTATGCAATCAGGAATAAGAGATGTGAAAATGCACTTGCCAAGCACATTTGTTCCTTTCCTGGGCATGCTTTTTCTTTCATGGGTATTGACCATCTCCCTATTCCACCTCGTGGTGGACCGACTGCCCTTATACTTGAGACAAATGAATTGCTATGGCAACTCAAGCTTAATGCCTTCAACCCTCCGGGGTTGAATGAAAGCTGTAATATCGCACCTTATCTCAAACTAAAATCGTACATGAGATAGGCGTTTGCTTTCTTATTTTCTTATTATAAGGACTCCCTTTGGTTTGGCCTTTTTTGTATCAGCCCATTAATTGTGGGTGCAATTTTATGCCACCTGGTGGCAGTGTTGTCTACCTTTGTGTTGGTACTTGACTTAGCAAGTCCTGGTCCGACTTGTCTCATTTACATCAATTTTTATATTCATATTTTACATATGGTCCTGTCTACACCATTGGTTTTTATATTGTACATCTTTTACCAAAAAGTCATTCACTTGTTTTATTATGCTTTTCTATTTGTTTAAAATAATGTTTTATTTTGAATGACCATTAGGCAATTTACTAAGTGTACACAGGACCCTGTGACACCACTTTTTGTATATTTTTATATATATACATTTATATACATATATTATTTGTTTGTATATATATACTTTTTAATTATGACTTGATTTTTTAACAATTTGTGCCTTATCTTGTCAAACTACTGCGGTTTTATTGTATGGTTACAGTCTTTTAACTTTACTAACAGTGGTGCATGTATTTAAGTTATGAGTAACTTCCTTGCAATCTATTGCTCTAGTCTTGACGAAGGCATTTTGATGTATAAATTACGGTTAATTGATAGCACTTTACTTCAATTAACTTTTAGTATTTAATTGCTTGTGTTTGGCTGCCTCTGTTTCCTCTGAAGAAGCCACCATATGTGTGTGGCGAAAACGCTGTGATTATCTGTTTTAATAAATTGCGTTAAGGACTACGAAGGCTTTTGCATTGTTTTTGGGTTTCCTGGTTTTCAGACGTTTGTGAACTTTCTCAAATGGTATAGGGTTCAATAATGGCTTACAGTCACTGTCTGGGTAGAGTTTGCATGGTATAGGGTTCAATAATGGCTTACAGTCACTGTCTGGGTAGAGTTTGCATGCTCGCCCTGTGTCTGGGTGTGCCTTCTCTAGGTATTCTGGTTTCCTTCAACTTCCTCAAAACATGTTGGTTAATTAGTTCTTCTAAACTGTCAATAGGGTATTTATACCTGCATTTGTGACTTCTGTAACTTACCTGGTTAAAAATGAATAAAAAGCATAAAATGAAGATGCTAACCACTTCCATGCAACATTATCTCTCTGGCGCTACCTCAAATCTACATATATTATGTAACAGTCATATGCTGACATCACATCAAGCTTGCTATGTGTGTGAGCCTTGAGGGCATCACCAGTTTCCTTAAAAAAATATCAGCCCACAGAACAACAAGATGAACACCTGTGTTAAACAGCTTAAAACAGAAACAAACAAACAAACAAAAAAGTCTCTTGAATCCAGTCCAGCAGTATGATCAAATAAAACAATCCTAATGTCCTTGTATTTCATCAGACCTTCAACTAGCATATACACAGAAGGTGAATTCAATCACAGAAATACATTTCTAATATATGGTACTGTGGTACAAATATCAATGGCAGGGGATACATAAAATAATATCTTAGAAGAAGTGACAAATACGTAGAAGGGCATATGCCTATCGTTAATGGACAGTAAACCTATGCCTGACATACTATTCAAAATTCAGCAGTACAATGTTATCAAGAGGGAACACTGACATGTACAACAGTGATTGCTAAGACATGTGTGTCAATGAGATGTGTTTAGGTCTATAAGGTGAGGTTAAGTATGTGAATTTGGTTAGAGGAGAAAGAGGAAATGGCCACAGCTGAGGGTTAAAGAATATTTGAGAAAATGTGGACTCTTAATAGTAGATGAACAAAAAAGGGTTGGGTAAGAAGGTGTGATAATAAAATGAGAAATAACAGTTATTGTTTCAAATATTGTGGGTAACTGGTGCTTAGAAGTAGGTTATCGTTGCTATTGGTAATGATTGGTTAGTTAGATTAAAAGTAAAGACAGTAGGTTTTCACTTATGAATATTACAATATGTATAATATTCTTTAAAGGTATTGTGTCATTTATTTAATGAGGTTTGCAAGAGTTCATGGGATCTAAAAGGGCTTATTGTCTGCATTAAAGCAGGTACGTGTTAATGCCTTATAGAAACTTTCTGAACAGAATTCTGATGTTTATTACACTGGAAGCATTTCTTATAGCTAGTGGAGTCTTGGTGAGTACAAAGCTGATAAAACATGAAAAAAGTGTGTGTTTTTAATATTACTTTAAAATATTCATATAACCATACCAAAACATTAATATTTCTGCTCATATTTTCAGTGTACCATCATAAGGACCACACCACCTGAACTAAAACACTGAGTGTATACAATTCAGATCCAAAAGCAATTTAGAAAAACAGCTGTAAAACAACATCTGCAAATGGAACTGCTAAAAAAAGACACAGAACCGGTGACAAATGGGTCTGAAAAATGAATACTCTTGATAAATTCTGTACCAGAATTACAGATAATTAAAGTTATAATCCTAAGCACCAATGAATTAACTGAAATAAGCAAAGCATCATTTCTATTATTTTAAACAAATGCCCCTAACTTCAACAATAATTGTGATTTTTGAGCTCAGACTTTCAAGACACCATCTATGGGCCACTGTCACCTTAAATATTATACCGAATTTGTGTAATCTTGGCAGCTCCGACATAAAATGTGATCATTTAAGACAATGACAGTAAAACAACATTTACAATGGATTTGTACAATGCCGCAAAACTTTGACAAGTGCTTCCTAATATGACTCAAGGACGTTGGAAGGCATATGTTATGTACGCTATAGCATACACTTGCCTAGCCGGGGGGTTGCAAAACCATCAGGGGGAAAAAATCCTTAAAATTCCTTCCCTGGACCCTATCCACTGCCCACCAGAAAAACCTGCCTCGGCTGACCTGCAAGCTTGGGGGAAGGGGTTGGGGGTGGTGATCTGACCGCTGACCTGAACGGACTTCAATATTATTGGCTGCAGCTATATTTGGCGGACTGCTTAATTCCTGTTAAACACAGCTGCAGTCAATTGTTTCCCCTCTCTTACTTACCTTGTTTGTGGCTGCTAGACACCAGGAGGGGTGTTCCTGAATCCTGATCCTGATTCCTGAGTCCTGACTAGTGACTGTGAGTTCAGATTTGTGCCAATACTCCATTCGAGTCTTGCCTGGAATAGTATGGCATTTTGCATTGGTATTTTGTCTGTTTGCTCACCCCGTAGAGTAAGTCTGTTCCTGTCTACTGAAATCTGATTAGTGCATTTCTGCTGTTACCTGTGTTTTCCCATTATGTTGCCTGGCAACCAGACCTGGTCGAAGTTGAATGAGAAATAGAATGGAGGACTTCAGTGAGCCAAAACTGAGGAGCATTTTTAGGAGGAAAGTGACAGGGATTAATCAGTGGGTTCATTTGTGTTTTGGAGAGTAGGAAAGTGCGTGCGTGTGTGTGTGTGTGTGTGTGTGTGTGTGTGTGTGTGTGTGTGTGTGTGTGTGTGTGTGTGTCTGTGAGACTAATTGTGACTGACAGAGAGAGAGAGACAGAGACAGAGAGACAGATAGGGGGTAGAGAGACAGAGATGGGGGAGAGAGAGAGATAGATGTGGGGCAAGAGAGAGAGACAGATGAAGAGAAGGAGAGAAAGAGAGATAGAGAGAGACAGAAGGAGAGAGAGCAAGAGAGAGAGAGAAAGAGAGATGTTGAGACAGATGGAGAGAGGGGGAGAGAAAGATAGATGGGATAAGAGAGAGAGAAAGAGAAATGGGAGGAGAGAGAGAGGGGGGTTGAGGGGAGGGAGACTTAGCTCTCAACTGTCCAGATTTTTGACTTATATTTTTGATCCGTTTCTCATAAAATTGTAGTGTTCTGGTAAATCACCTATAAATCACTGAGGACCAAAGTCAGAAAATAATGGCAGACATTTGATTTTCAGACATCTTATTGGGTGGGAGGTTGGCATAATATGTTTAAGGTATTTCCCTTACGGACACAAGGTGCATGGTTGGATTCTCACATGGGGTAATTGGCTAGGCTTAAAATGGCCCACCAGGACATTTAGCCCAATTCTAATCTATGAAACTATATCCTTCAGAAAATTCATGCTAATATAAAACCTGTTATTCTATCAAGTTTCTAAGAGCAATATTTAAAAAATGTCCCTATTTTTGTCCCCCCATTATTGGTGGCTTTGTCCAGATTTCTTGCACTAAGAGGTTGAGAGGTATGGTGATAAGCATCTCTTCCTGGGTTGTTGCACTAGGAGGAATTAGATTTGGAATTGTGAGTCTAGATGTGTGTGTGTGTGTGTGTGTGTGTGTGTGTGTGTGTGTGTGTGTGTGTGTGTGTGTGTGTGTGTGTGTGTGTGTGTGTGTGTGTGTATGAGACAGAGATTACAAAGGCCCATAAGTAGGGACATATTTTAAATACTGATCAGAAACCTGGACAGTTGATGGAATAATTGGATCTGCTGGTATGCATTATGTGAAGGATGTGAAATCTGGATTCTGGAACAAGAGAAACATGAAGGTGGAACAAAGGCTGAAAAATAGGGACGGATTTTAAATATTGCTTTTATAAACTAAGAACATTGCTGGAAGAACTGCATTTGTGTTAGCTTGTGTGTGAATGACCCAGTAATATGGACACATTTTACATATTGCTCTTATAAACTTAGAAATTTGCTGGAATAACTGGATCTGTGTTAACATACATTTTCTGTGTGGTTGGAATAACAGAATCTGTGGTAGCATGCATTCTTGTGTCAACAAAGACCACAAACTGGAGCATGTTTTAAATACTGTAGTTATAAAACCGAGAAAACTGCTAGAGTAACTGGATCTATATTAATGTACATTTTATGTGTGTGAGAATAGACCCAATAATAAGGGCAGATTTTAAATATCGCTCTTATAAACATAGAAAGTTGCTGGAATAACTGGATCTGTGTTAGCATGCATTGCTGTGTAAACAAAGACTTCAAAATAGAGATTAATTTTAAATACTGCTGTTATAATCTGAAAAAAAATAGCCGGAATAGTTGGATTTGTGTTACCATGCATTTTCTGAGTCATTGGTAGAATAACTGGATCTGTGTTAGCATCCATTTTTATGTGTGAGCAGACCCGTAGGGGTTGGTTTTAAATACTGCTATTATAAATTGGAAAAGTTGATGGAATAACTGGATCTGTGTTAACATGCAATTTTTGTGCAAGAACAAAAACCCAGTAATAAGGATACAATTTAAATATAAACTTAGACTGTTGCTGGAGTAACTGACTCAGTCTTAGCATGCATTTTTGTTTGTGTGTGAACATACACAGATTTTAAATATTTCTTTTAAATCAGAAAGTTGCTGGAATAACTGGATCTGGGTTAGCATACATTTTGTGTGAGGTTGGTAGAATAACCAGATTTATGTTAGCATCTATTTTTGTGTGTGAGCAGACCCAAGCACAGGGGCTCACTTTAAATACCAGTTTCATCAGCGGTGGTGCAACGGTAGTGTTGTTGCCTCACAGCAAGAGGTTCTCCCGTTCGATTCTCGACTGGAGGGTGGAGAATGCCTTCTGTGTGGAGTCTGCATGTCCTCCCCATGGTTGAGTGGGCACTCCAAAGTCATGCGTAAATGGGCGTGCCTTCGTTGAAGGTTGAACGTCGAGCTGGCACCTCAGCGTTTGTCAAAATCTACTGCCAATCATTAGCGGACCGGAGTTCCCACTGTGGCGACCCCTAACCGGGAAAAGCCGAAAGACAACAACAACTATAAACTGGAAAAGTTGCAGGAATAACTGGATCTATGTTAACATGCATTTTTCTATGTGGTTGGTAGAATAACCGGATCTGTGTTAGTATCCATTTTTATGTGTGAGCAGACCCAAACACAGGGGCTCATTTTAAATACTGCTGCTATAAACTGGAAAAGTTGCAGGAATAACTAGATCTACATTAACATGCATTTTCTGTGTAGTTGGTAGAATAACCACATATGTTTCGTATCCATTTATGTGTGTGAACAGCAACAAACATAGGGACTCATTTTAAATACAGCTGTTATAAACTGGAAAAGTTGCTGGAATAACTGGATCTGTCTTAACATGCATTTTCTGTGCGAGAAAAAGACCCAATAAGGAGGCAGGTATTAAATTTTGCTGTTATAAATTTGGAAAGTTGCTGGAGTAACTGTGTTAGCATGCATTTTTCTGTGTGTCTCAACATAGACCCAATAATATGCACAGATTTTAAACATTTCTCTCAACTTAGAAAGTTGCTGGAATAACTGGATCTGTGTTACCATGCAGTTTTGATGTGATAGAGGGGCTTACAGCAGTGAATGGCTCAGGATGTCTCCCCCTGTTGACTGCATTGTAGGCTTCTGCCTGTGAATGGTTTAGGCTGCTATTAAATGCACCTAAACCACAACAGCTAACAGCTCAGCCCGGATGGCTTCCCTTTGGACTGGATTGTGGGCTGCTTATTGTGAATGGTTTTGGCTGCTTTTTTTATGGTGTCAAAACCAGTGCAGTTAGCAGTCTGTTTGGGGTGGTGTGTGGTGAATGAACCTCTGTGAGATTGGCTACCTTGATGTGGTACAAAGGCTTGCTGCAGTGAATCACTGCTAGTAAATGCCAGTTAAAAGTGACTGTGGACATCTCAGACTAAAATTTGGAGGGGCAGCATGGTTGACTGAGGGGTAGCAGTATCAGACCTTGCAGTACAAATTGATAAAAACTATCTACACTCCTGATATGACTACCCTAACAATTTCATTACACATGGGTGAAAAGTTACAATCTAGTACGAGAAGCAATTAGTAAAAATGGGTAGCACCCTTTTTAACATTATTTCCACAGATGTCCATAACTTTGTCCAAACGTACATGTTTGAGCTTACATTTTCAGCATATCATCTAAGGATCCTAACCACCTGATTTCAGACACATTTATGCAACTAAAATCCAAAATATGTTTTAAAAAAATAACTGTAAAATAACATTTACAAAAGGAATCGTACAACAGCACACAACAATCTGACAGAGGGGTCCCTAAAGTGACTAAATTGATAATTTCATATCAAAGGTCTATAGTTGTAACTATACAGTTATAAGTCATAATTATAAGTGCTTACATCAGGTTTTACATATATCTCTGTACAATATTATCTAACAGTAGTCTTACATTTTACAGAGTATTATATGATGTATTTCCAGACACTTTTACACTTGACCTCATTATATATGTGCTTGCTACCTTTGCAGCGCATGTGACACATGCAAATGATTTCCTGGTGTGCTTTTACATAGTAAACAAAAATGTAAAATAAATGATGACTTAAAAAACACAGACATCTGTGTAATCACATTTCATATAGACATCTCTCAGGCTTTCATAGTCCTATTTCAGACAGAGACATAGGTCCCAAGGGACTGGTAATGTGTCATGCAAAATCACTTTGCAAACATGGAAACATTTTTCTCAATCTAATATACACAATGCTTGTTTTCCGTTTCTAAGTTAAGTTACTTTTTTTCAGGCATTATTTGGTTAAGTGACTTGCTCAGTCACACAGTAGCAAACGGCAGTAGAAAGAATCAAACCCCATATTCTTGATTTCACGAAGGATTTCATTAATCCTCTGCACTAACTGCCACACCGTCACTAACTTCTTCATTTTGTGATAAATCACTTAAGGTTAAGGTCACTGAGCTTTATAGTCAGTCAGTAATGGCAATCATTAGATGTTCATGATTTCTATTCAGAAAATGCACATTGATGCAAAAGATGTAGTTATGTTAACTTTGCATGTGAATTAGAGTAGTCTGCCTTTATCAGTCTTCAGTTTTGCACAGCATTTCTGATTTTGTCTTATATTTATGTCCTGTTACTCCTTAACTTTTTTTTTCTTGGAAATCACTGGGGAATATAGTTAGTAATGTCAGTCTTCACAGTTGCATAGTTTTTATTGTTCAGAAAGTGCATGTCCATGTAACATTTCTTGTTCTGTTAATATTTTAAGTGAATTGGTATTGACTGGCACTTAAGGCTTTGTGATATTAATATGCTTCCTGTAGTCAAAAGTATAGGGTTTGAATCCTTTCACCTCCATTTGCCTACTGTGAGACTTTGAGCAAGTCACTTAATCAGATAGAGTTCATGGTCACCCCTGAAAAAGGACACTTAGTCCAGTGGATTTACTCAGTTAACAAATACATGTAATATTTAAAATCAGTCTCCCAATTATTTCTGACTTTGTCCAGAATTCTTGAGCAAAGAAATTTTGAAGTATTTTGTAAAAGTTGTGGATTTCTGGCAAACTGTTGCATATTGCAGACTCTAAATAATTGCAGGCATGTGTGTTTCAGAATTATATCCTTCAGAAAATACTAATGCAAAGCATGTTATTCTGGCAATGGTCTAAATATATAAGAAAATATTTAAAATCTTTTCATGATTTTATATCTTTGTTTCGGATCCCTGATCTAATAAGTTGAAAGGGCAGAAGGGAGTTGTACTACATGGTTCTGAAATCTGCAAATTGAGATACATTTCTGGGCCATTATTTATGAATTTATTCATTCACTTGATTTCAGGCAATATCTGGGATGTACAGTCATACTAGTGGCTGTAAATGATGTGTGTGTGTGTGTGTGTGTGTGTGTGTGTGTGTGTGTGTGTGTGTGTGTGTGTGTGTGTAAGTGTGCTATGCATGCCGAAGGTATAATTTCCATCTGTTCCTGATTCTTCCCATCACTTTTGTGGTCTGTTCCCCATAAAATATATTTCTTTCTGGTAAAGTGTTGTTGACTGTAGTCAGTAAATAATGACAAATGTAATTTCAGACTTCATACCCTTCACAAATGCTTGCTAATGAACTATCTGTTGGTTTCTAAGTGTATATAACCAATATTTAGAATATTTTCCTGATTTTGGGTGTCTGTCACTGATTCTTGAGATATGTGGTTTGGAGGCTGAAGAGTACAATGAGTTGCACTGTACAGTTCTCACAGTAGTAAGATGAAATTCATTTCTAGGTCATAATTTATGTATTTGTTCATACATTTGATAGCAAGCAAGCATCTGATATGAATGCAGTCATGCAAAAGGATATAATTGATGGTCACACCTGCTTGCATCTGTATAAATACTTGGTTCCTGCATCTCAAAGTAGTTATGGTTTAAAGGAAGGAAACAGATTACAGTTGATAGGCACATCATCCTATGTGTGATGTTCTTTGGATATGATCCTTTGTTTCCTTGTTTTGTTAAATGTTGACAGTATGTTTATCATTTAGCTGTGAATAAATTGGATAGCATGAAATCTATGAGTTTATTGTTAATATTTTAACTGTGAATACATTTTTAATTTAACGTGTGTTTTGCAGGCACACAGATGTGAAAAGCACTGTGGTTGGACTACAGCAATTTGTCTAATACGTGGTGTAAGTAAGGCTATGAGTTGTTACACAGCTGCTTCTTGTAGTATAGGATTTGATTCCCTCAGCTTTAGTCTGTCTTCTGAGTGATTCTGATCATATTACTTCACCAGACAGTACTCCTGGGCAACTCCTGAAAAGCAACATGTGATTCCAATGGACTGCCCAGGCTGTTAGCAAATGCATTATAAATTTGTCTTTGGAATTCTTGCAGTCTTCACATAGCCATTAATTAGTACTTGACTATATGCTTTTTGACTATAAATCCCAGCATGTCTGTTGAAGTGTAACGGCTTGCTAGATGCATTTTCAATATACGGGACTTTCCAATGAAGAAACATTCTCTGTTGCTCTTGCCAAGACTATTTTTAATGTAATAGTATTATTTTAACAAATGTCTGGCAGTGTTTTTGCTCTAAAATATGAGATAAATTTTAAATTAAATCCAGATCTCTGTTCATTGCAAATCAGGTACAATTTGCTATTCTTGAATTTGTGTTATAAGATTATTTTTCTGTTTTTACTGAAGCATATGTTTCTTTACTCCATTATTCCACTTCTGTTATTGTTACAGTGTTAGATACTGATGTGATTTGTAATGCTGCAACATACTAATACTTCATGCAAGTCATAATCTCAAGTGCAATAAATTTAGTTATCCTCTTCTTTTGTGCATATTGGCAGGATATGTAAAATATGTAAATATGTCATTAGACTGTAGCAGTTGCTGTTTTTTTTTTTGTCATGAGGAAATATAGGGAGATGGTCTTTCATGTTTAACAACTGTTACTGTGGGTGAACTGTAACCATGCTTTGTTTTATTTACTTATTTATTTTTGGTCTTCAGATGTACTACATGTCCCCTTTCACATATGCGAATGTCTCAGAATAACACATATTTGTATGACACATTGGTAGCATATTTAACTTCCAGTGCCATACATCACTAATGTAGCTCAATAGCATGCAATGTTTTCAGAATCTTCTTCTCTGTAAAATATAGCCCTTGCCAAGGACTGTTACAAAACAGTGTTAATATTCATATACACTTGCTAATCCAACAGTATGTCCCAAAGTCTGCATGTCTTGCATAATAAGCCAGTTACACTGATGTAGAGGGATGAAGCCCTGACAAAGTCCCATTATGCAGTTGAAGCACATATAGGACTTGGTAAGGGAAATGACAACTATTTGATGGGAGGGCCTTGATCAAGATGGAACCATGAGTGGCATACGGAATAGATGAATGGGTAAGCCATGAAGGGATGGGGACACACCTAAAGAGAGGTCATACCAAGTAGTTTATAGTCCCCTTCTGAATAATGCCAGCTCATAGGAACAGGTGCTCATATAACTGTTTCAAGTTTTCCTTCTTGAGCATCAATGATAGCTTCTAGGTTCATGCTATTTTTGCACTCAGGTGGTGGCTCCAACACAGAGAGGGTTAATCACATGCATTACTTTGAATAACTTACTATTATGGAGAGAATGGCTTAAAGAAAATACTTACAAAAGTCAACCCAATCCATGTGATCTCCATGGATTTACAAAAAAAAATCAAAAAACAAAAAACAAAACAAAACAAAAACAAGTCTTCCAGAGGAATATGCATATGATGCAGGACTTACGACCACAGTGAGTGCAAGTGTAGAAACCTGGACTTTGCAGGTACGTCTACAATATCACAGATAGTTATGGAGCATGGGCATGCCTGGATACCCATAAAGGTGTTATATGCTGGCATGCCATAGTCTGTGCTGTATGAGTGTATATGTATACAACATTAAATAGTGTACCAGGTAAAGCAAGGTGTAACAGCAAGTCAATTGGTTCATTCATGCTGGTACTGTGGTAGATTGTGAAACTGTAACAATGCACTCGCATGGCACTCCTGAATAGTACCAAAAGCTATATTACCTCTTATCACATGGTATTACGATAGGCTTTGTCTTGCTGCAAAATGTAGTTATATAAGTATGGAAGTTGGAAAAAAACATTCACTGTTGTGATTATATTGCCAAATTGTTCACGATTGTTTGCTGCACACTTGCAGAAAATTTTATATGACTGCACAATGTACTGACAACAGTGCTATTCCAGGTAATATAAAATATGCTCAGATTTACCAGACAGCATAATAAAATAGAACCATAAAGTCAATATATCTTCCAAAATGAACTTAAAGCATGCAACTGGTCACCCCTCGAAAACTTAATTCTAGAGGAAGCAGTAATCTACTTTAATACTAAATTCTTAAGTATTCTTGACCTCCATGCTCCAAAAAGGACCATTAGAACTAGGAACAAACCTGCCCCCTGGCTCTCAAAAGAGACAAAACAAAAAATGCTCCTCAGAAATAAAGTCTGGACCAAATGGCGTACTACTAAAAACCCAGAGGATCACATAAAGTTCAGACAGCTAAGAAATGATACAAAAAAAAAACATTCTGTCAGACAAAAGAAACTATTACATTCAACTCCAACATACCCAGCAAAACAAACCACAAAAGTTTTGGGCAGGGAAAAACACACTCTTACACCCAGGCCATTCTGTCACCCCCTCCCCTGGAGGTACTGACCATGACAATCCAAAGCAAATTGCAAGTACCTTTAATACATTCTTCACTGAGACCATTCAACTAACTAACTCCTGACAGCTCATCTCTGACACCCTCTAATACTACCTTACCTCCCCCCATTTCATCTCAAACCTGTCCCTGCATCCTTTATCCATACCCTTTTACTAAAACTCAAACCTACCACCACTGCAGCAAATCTCCTTCCTGCAGAATATCTGCAAAAAGCTGCAAATACCATAGCCTACCCCATCTCCATTTTGATTAACAGAACAATCTCTGAGGGTACTATTCCTTCTATTTGGAAGATCGCGCATATTATCCCCCTTCATAAAGGTGGAAACTCTAGGGAATTATCCAACTACAGACCTATTGCTATACTATCTCCATTGGCAAAAATCATGGAGAAATGCATTCCTAAGCAACTGTTAAAACACCTAATAGATAATAACTTATTAGCTAACTGCCAACATGGCTTCAGGCCATTTCACAGTACTACTACTGCCCTTTTATCCTTCTCTGACTGTATAAACAAAAATTGCAATAACAACACTCTATCCTCAGCCCTCTTTATTGATCTCTCTAAAGCCTTCAATATGGTAAACCACCAACTTCTCATAAACATACTCAAAAACCTATCTCTTGATGCACTGGCTATACAATGGTTTCAATCCTACTTAAACAATAGGCAACAAGCAGTTCTGTGGGGAACAACTTATCTCCCCATCTCCCCATTGCACTCGTTGTCCCCCAAGGTTCTATACTTGGACCTCTTCTATTTTCTATTTTCATCAACAACCTGCATACTGTAATTCCTCAAGCTTCCATAATACAATATGCAGATGACTCCACATTAATATGCTCAGCCCCAACTCCATCAGACCTTCAGTCTCTCACCCAAAAAGTGTTTAACATAGTTGAGGAATGGTTACTACACCATTGTCTCATCCTGAACCCCAAAAAATCCAAACTCCTACTTTTTACTCCCACCAATAGGGCCACACCACTACACTTTACTGTCACATCGAACAATGGAACCATCATATCCCCCGACTCTGCCACAAAACTCCTAGGGGTACTAATTGACAATAGCCTTAACTTTGATAGTCACATTAACAATACCATAAAAACAGTCAACAAAAAAACTAGGCTCCCTCTATAGAATCAAATCCTTTCTTACCCCACTAGCAAGATCTACTATTGCCCAGACCCACTTAATCTCTACCCTCCTCTATGCCTCCCCTATGTATACTAACCTCTCAAAAAACAACATGAACAAACTGGCTGTCTCCTATAACAATATTGCTAGATTTGCAACAGGCTCTACATTCAGAACCCATCACTGTATTAATTATGAACAACTAGGTTGGCTAGAGTTACCAAATCTACTTCTATTTAAACAATTAACATTGCCTACAAAATCCTGTATCAGCCTAATAACACACCAATTCTTACCAACCTTATCACACCCTACAGCAACCTTAAGACCCTACGCTCATCTAATAAAATACTAGTACAAATAGGCAAAACCTACAACAAGGCTGGGTACTCTCTGTTCTCTAATACCGTGGGTAAAACCTGGAACTCTCTCCCCAGTGACCTGACCTCCCTTTCTTCACTAACACAATTTAAAATTAGGCTTAAAACCTACCTCAAATCCCATTGGTTATGCACCTGTATGAATCCATACTAACCTCTCATGTCATTTTTTTTTCACAAAGATACCTGTCTTATTACTGTATATACTAACTGCCTAATGAAAACTATAAATATAACAGGCCTTAAAATTGATTAGATTCTCTATCTATATCCAAAAATGTCTTTCAGACTACCTACTATGTTAACAAAAGATACTTATCATAAGAATCTGAAATCAAATGTGTTTTGAAGTTAACATATTTCCTTATATTCTACTCTACTCACATCTATATGATCTTTCATGTATCAAATAGCTTAATTTTGTATTGTACTTGCACCTGTGAAATTTTGTTTTGTTTTTATATATAACATTGGACTTTACTTTCGAGGAGCTTTTCTCCCCGGGCCTCTGCTGAAAATGGACATGTATCCAGCTGGACTAGCCCGGTCAACAAATGTAAAATAAAAATAAAAAATAAATTAAAAAAACACATTTTATTATTAATTTACGGCTCTCTGCAGATGTGCATTTAAAGATCATTCTGAGAAGGTATACAAACAGCTGATGTGGAAACTAAGTTAGATAACACATAGCAGGTAAAGAAGAGCTGCAGTCTTGTTATACTTGGTACATTTGTTACACAAACATCGGTATACTGACAAAAAGCTTACATATGAAGTATCACAGCACCAATTCAAAACGGCATCACAGCTTCCGGAATACTAATACAGGTGTTTTAATGTGCATTATATATGCGTGAGTGTACAATATAAAGGTACCATATGTGGGAGGTAAACTGTACTTATAGTTAGGATAAGCTGGGATACATAGTGTTTAGTTACAGCAATGTGACAAACACTCCGGGATAACATGCAAATTAATGGTGGTGACATCCCTAAACTACGTACCAACAGAAAACCATTTATTATCACAGAGCCTCACTGGTAGGTTGTATCCTGTATATAATTACCTGATTTTTGGTTATGTGTAATTTTATTATAGTATTGCTTCCTATAAACCACATCAAGACATCCAGCAAAAACAGAGGAGCAAAGCTGGTGTACATACCCCCTGGAGTCATGTACTAGAAACAACTGCACACATCTAAAAACAGCACCATAAATACATCAGCAACATACTGCTACTATGTTCTTTACAATGCATATGAGTCTATATTAAACCTGTAACACATTACTTAATTGACTACAAACACTTGCAAAAAAAGCAAAAAAAAATGTGCTGGGGTCCATTAATGATATATGGTGCTAAATAGAAAAATGTATCAGCCAATATTTATTTATTTATTTATCATTTGTGGGCTGGAAAAGTCTGACTAGGACAGAGCCTATTTTCAGTGGAGGCCAGGGGAGAAACACTCCAGATGCATGTCTTTGAAATGTGGGAGGAAACTGGAGGAAACGCACATGAACGCAGGAAGGACATGCAGACTTCGTAAGAAGGCACCCCAGTCAAGAATCGAACCAGAGAACCTCTTGCTAGGAAGCATCATTGTTAACCGCTACACCGCCGTGTCACCCAAATATGCTACATAAGTCTGCAGTATTCCAAAATGCTCACATATATGGAATTGCATCTACATAGAAAAATAATGTGGCTGCCTGGTACCAATGTATACCAACCTATTTTATGTCCCAACTGCTGTTGTAACACTCTTTAGGTCAGTGTTCAATATGTACATGACTATAGTACTCCTGCCATGTGTCTATTGAAGTTGAAGACTTGCAGGAAAGCTACTACCTGTATATTATGACATTATTTACACATCTGAGATTTCCTTTGGAAACCACTCAATGCTGATGGCAGTACTTCTACTGTAATGTTTGCTGTGGGCAACTTTCGTGGCACTGATGCATACTTTTCCACACATGTATGTTGTTCATTGGTATGTTGCATTCTAACAACTGCCTGTTAGAGTATGCTACATATCCACTCCATCTACAAGTAGTTGCATATCTTCTTGGCTATACAGAAAAAAAGAGTCACTGTAAGTACATTTAGAATATTATTTATTATTTACTTATTTATTATTTATTTATTTAGTGACCAGGAAAGTCCACTGGGCTCAATGACCTATTTTCAGTGGAGGCCTGGGGAGAAAAGCTCCATATAGTTACAGAAAGTGTTACATAACATCAGCTTAAGTTTGAAAGTGAAGAACGTTTTTACATAATACAAACTGAAGTAGATATACAAAGACAAATACATATTATAGAGGTTTACAATACAAGAACATAACCCCAGTGTGTTAAATTTTTAGTAATTCTGTTTATATATTCTCATAAGTAAGAATAATGTTCTGTTTATTCAGTCACAGAAATAAAGAAAACGAGAGAGTGGATACAAAGACAGACAGTGTAAATTGCAACTATATTAAGTTAGTAAAAGTATTTGTAGCATATAGTGGCCAAAATATTAAGGTATGACTACAAAAACAGACACGGTTATTGAGACAGTGTTCTTTTAGTGCAAATTTAAATGTTTTTAAAGAGTCTAGTTGAGTAAGAGAGAGAGGGAGCGCATTCCAAAGTTTGGCAATGGCATGGGAATAGACATTGTGTAGCTATTTTGTTGGGTTTAGTTATGGTTAGGAGCTGTTTGTTAGAGGACCTAAGATGCAGAGTAGGGGTGTGTGTTTGTATTATAGTTTGAAGGGATGGGCAGAAGTTTGGATTATTTAGTAGTCTGTGGGTGAGAGTAAGTTGGGAGTAATGTAGGTAATGGGGGAACTCAAACCAGTTTATAGATTTAATGGCCAAGCAATGATGTGTGTGAGTTGGCATGCTGGAGACACACTTGGCTATTCTGTAGTAGCACGACTGCAGTTCATTCAGGAGAGATGTGTGTAGGTTAGTGAAAATTGGGCAACCATAGAGGAGGGAGGGTAAAAGTAGACTATTAGCTGGCTTCAACTCGGTAGACTTGTACAAATAGAGTTTATGCCTTTAGAGTTTTCCAAGCTTAAAATGGGTCTTTTTGATTGAGTTGAGTATAAGATTTTCAAAGGATAGTTTGTTATCAATTGTGATGCCAAGTAGTTTAGCTGGTTTTACAGTTTCAATTTCTGTATTGTTTTGAGAAAATATTTTAAAGTCTAGAGTTAGAGGTTTGGTTGTGAAGAGTAAAAGTTTTGATTTTTTGGGATTAAGTAGCAGTTGAGCTTCATTAAGCCAGGATTTGATGGAAGTAAATGCATTTTGTGTTAACTTTAGAAGATCTGAGATGTTGTTAGAGGAAGTATTTATTGTTGAATTATCCGCATGTGTACTTTGCAGGGATGCTTTATGGAGATTATTAATAAATATGTTAAAAAGCAAGGGCCCAAGAAGAGACCCTTGGGGAAAGCCTGTATTGTTGACTAGGTAATCAGATTTCTTGCTTTGCGACATAACAGATTGTTTTCTGTTGTGCAGATAGTTATGGAACCAGGTTAGAGTGTGTGGGGAGCAGTTTATGGTCTTAAGTTGTAAAAGTAATTTTGAGTGGGACACTGTATCAAAAGCTTTTGATAGGTCTAGTAGGATCACTGATGTGAGTAGGCCTGCATCAGGAGCTTTGTATACAGTGTTGTTAAATGACAGTAAGGCTGCTATTGTGCTATGTGCTGGCTGAAAACCATGTTGGGTGGGTGCGAGTAGGTTATTGTCTGTGAGATGTTTTAGCAGTTGAGAATGAATACATTTTTCTAGAATTTTAGATAGAGGTGAAACTATGGAGAAGTTCCAAAACATTCAAAACCCCTTTAAATACCATTTTCTTTTTAGCAAAAGCCAATGAAAAGGCTAGTAGAAATCACATGATAGGCACTCATAAAATTTCCTATGAAACTAATGCGATGCATAACCAACCCCAAAAATATAAACATTTATATATCAAAAATATATAACTGTTTTAAAGTCTGAAGAAGCGTCCTTGGAGACATGAAAGCACTTATTTATTTGTTGGAATAAAGAAGTATATTTTTCAACTCATTTTAAGAGGTTTGCTTCGATTGTCGTGGGGTACCTACCATTTCTCTACAAGTTTTTTCACTAAAGGTTTTTTTGGAGGTACTTTACCCCTGCAGTGTTTTCTCTTTTTATATTTAGAGATGAGTTGAGTAAACCTGTGTAAGTTAATACTATATACTAGGGAGTCAGAGATGACAGTTTGCTAGTTTATATTTGTGTCGCCAAGAGTAGGTAGGTTTTGTCCTGGGGGACTACAGAGTACAGCAATACATAATTGTTTTCTGTTGTTGATGTGAAGTTTAACCAGCAATAAGTCCATATTTCCAAATGTTGGTATAGGTTTATTATATGGTATAACAGCTAAAGTGTCATGGTAGATTAATGTGACACCTCCACCTTTTTTATGTAGCCAGTCATTTCTATGTATACTATATCCTGGAGGGATTATTTTGGTGTTAGCAATATATGGTTTTAGCCAGGTCTGTGTGAGTGCTACAGTTTCAGGCATGGTATTTGGTGGTTTTGTTACCGATACTACGTACATTAATTATAGTGAAGAAGATGTTCTTGGCACTTGAAGAAAGGTTTTGAGCAGAATGGTTGTTAGGTCTAGGGTTGGGGTGAATGTTGCCTCACAGAGAGAGGGCCTGCTAGTGACATGTAATTATGGAGTGATGTTGAGTAATGAAGAGAGGCCTATGGTGGGGGTTGGAAATAAATCGTAGTTTGATTATGATGGCAAAGGATCTAATCTTTGTAATTTGCCAAGTATGGAAGTTGAATAAAGAGGGTGAGAAACTATTGGTGTGGGGTGCAATGGGTGGTGTGGAAAATGTTGAAGTTGGGGAGTGGAATATAGTAAGTAGGGAGGTGGTGTGGGATAGGAAAAGAAGAATGGAGTTAAAGCAGATTATGGGAATACAACATTTTGGATGTAAAATGCATATTAGGAAATGGTTGTAGTACTACAGTTTAGGAGAAGAATAAGGAAGATTCAGGAAGGAAAGATGGTAAGGAAGATAATTAGGGTGGCGTGAATGGGAGAATACTGGGGGTTAGACAGGAAAAGGAGAAGCTTAGGGAAGGTATACATGTAATTGAGGTGAGGATGGGTAGGAATGGGGGTGGAGTAGGGGAGTGGAGTGAGCCCAAGTGGATCAAGGGCAAACGGAGTGGGCACAAACCTCGAGGCAGCTTGCCAGACTACACTAGAGACAATCAGCTAGCAATGTGTGCCTCAAGACAGTGGAGCAGTTAACAGAAGCCAATTCCTTGAGGTAAGAAACCTACAGAGGTAATAGCAACCTAACACATGCTGCTTTATTAGTTCCGTGCAGTTTTGCAGCTCATGGAATTAGCAGTCGCTAAAAAGAGAGAAGAATGAGGAAGAAAGTTCAGCGGAAAGGATGGGGAGTCCCGCACTATTTGTTTGAGTTAGTGAGCGTTCCACTAGTCAAAGAAGCAGTAAAGTGTTTCACTACAGAAACTTCCCTAGTACACTAGGAAGATTACTGAAACTAATAGTTTCCCCTGCAGGTGAGATGAACTCTTGTATTTCCTGCCACAAGGAAGCTGCAAAGGGGTGGGAGATCCAGTTAAGCAGGGTTTGTTGGGTGTGCTCATTGGGAAATTGAGAACAGCAGTTGGGGAGCAGAGGTAATTCCCTTCATAAGGATGAAAAAGGCTGTTTCTTTCTCACCATATACATATTGTAATTAATTTTCTCTGAATATAATATACATATTCCCTGGGATTCAATAAACTCTGTATAGGCTTTATCCTCAGCCTACATTGAGTTTACATGTGTGCACAGTTATGTGTGGTGAACAGCAGGGATCAATGCATATTAATGCTGTGCAACATGTTTAAATGTAAATAAGTGAGGTTTCATGGCTGGTAACACTGTTGCCAGCCAGGAAACAGTATAAGTGAACATGGATAGCAATCCTGTTTAAAATAGAGCACTGAAAGTATGCAGTTTTGTCCGGGATGTCACAATGATCACCAGGGCTTAACAGATAGCTCTCAATCTCTTAGTGCAAGACCTCTGGGCAAAGGCCAACATAATGGGGGAAAATGACCCAGAAATACTGACACATTTGCTCATTACAAATGTGCTAGAATAACTAGAGGTTGAGTTAAGCAATATGTTCTGAAGGATCTGAAGTCTGAAGCTCAAATGTATGTAATTATTGAGTCACATCAGTCCTGAGATCATCCCAGTGATATGACAGAAAACCACAAATTTGATAAGAAACACACCAAAAGATATAAAGGCAAAAATCTGGACATTCTTTGAAAATCTGGACAGTTGAGAGGCATGATTGTTAAGTATATGGTTCAAACACAGTACAGGACAGTGTATCTACACTGCAGATTATTGTGAAATCCCATTCCTGGCATTCTGTACGGAAGTTGTGTTAATGATCTGTAAGGGTACATGGACTGCCGTGTAAAATAAACACTCTGGGCAAGTGTGTACATTCAGTAGGGACACATATATGAATTGTAGGAATTAACGTAGGGAAAGAAGACAGGTGAAACAACCTAATGTACAACAGATGAGAGCATGTCAATGGAAGATGGTTGTAGAAGCAACACCAATCACATATCAATCTGGTACAGTAGGGACTGCACAGTGAAAATGTGCATTATTTGACTGTCACACAAGGTGACATAACAATGGGGAGGATGCCTGTGTGAGATAAGCATCCTTACATGAATAATGCAGAGGAAATTTATCACAAAGTGATTTACCTGAATATGAGTGTAATCTCAGGAGAGGTCTACAGCAAGTAGGACACAAGTAAAGGCTAATGGACAACATTAAAAGAAGCAAGCATGATCAAGGACAATATCACAATAATACCACCAGTAATCCCACGCCTCTGATATGTTATGTGATTTAGAGTGACCACACTTGTACAACTACTACGATATGTCCACACTGTATGAGGGTAATCACACACACTGTCCAGGCACCGTAAAGAGGGGCACTGCTATACCTGTATGCGACATAATCAATACAGACTAGCTGACTGGTGTACATGGTATAGTTATCTATATATCTATCTATATATATATATATATATATATATATATATATATATATATATAGATAGATAGATAGCACAATTCACACTGTCATGAGTGTTACCCATGCCATTAATGTTGTCAAATACCTATGTATGTACTGTGTGCATCACCAGAACAGGTAGCACACATGCATCTGGTGTAACAACTTGATGGGGGTTCCACACCATCAGACAGTAATATTTATGCCACAAAAAAATACATAGGTATGGCCAATAAGATGTGTGACAGCTCACTGTGACAAATGTGGTACACTTCAGTTACACATCACTGGAAGATGTGTAGGGAGGTACATGAAGAAGGATGCATTGTACTCAGTTATTGTTGTGATGAAGGCTGTGAACTATGGAGGTATTATGGCCTCTGATGTGGATGTCCTTCACATACTCAATAGTTGTGTTGGGTTACAAGGGAGTAGTCAGCACTGTGACCACATGCTGGTGGACGTTCCACTTTCCATCTATACCAGGACACAGGTCACATACCTATTGGTCTGATTATAGGGTATGATGTCTACATTATACTTGGGTTGTGTGTTTGTTTTCCAATGTAAAAAATCTCCCCATGTTTTCTTGTCATTGCATGTGTTGTCATGGCTGTGGCAGCAATCTTTCGTGTACGTTGATACTGTCTATATTATACTATTATCACAGTTAGTGTCAATGATTGCCCACAATCTGTACTCAGGCAGCTGTTTGAATACAGGATGTGTATGTCATCTGTGATGTCTGTCACTTAAATAATGGACAGGAAAGGGCCTAGCAGCCAGCCCTGATGTACAGACCTGATCACTGGACCTGAGATATAGGTTACTTCACACATGTCAACATATTTAGATGGCATGTATGTAATACTGGTCTACCCACTTGGTGATATACATGTATATGAGCACATCTGGCAGTATTTAGTGAATACCTCAGTGTGGATTTGCGTCAAATGCCTTGGGCTTGTCAAGTTCAAAAAGGCTAATAGTGTTGTTGTCAGGCATGCCCTCAATCACCTCTTTGAGGACATCTAACAGATGTAACAGACATGATGTGGCATTAACAACTCACACAGCTGGGATATCACTAATGTTTATTTAGCAAAGGTCCACAACAGCATGTTGTTCTGCCTCACAGATGAGGGGAGTGAGTATGTCTCTATACATGCATGTGTCGGATGCTGTGCCACCCCAACACACATGGATGCATGTTGAAAATGCCTTTCTACAGCAACACAGTCTGTGTGGAGCGTGTGATTGTATTCAGCTGTGTTAGAAAGGTGTATGTGATTTGTCATGTGATAGGTGATCTATGATGTTGTTACAGCCCACTGATTCTGTGTGACAGGCCTTGGATGAAGGTAAGACAGTGCATACTGGCTATCCTCAACTGGCCTAGGCTTTGAACATGATCTCCAATGCAGGGATCATTGAGAAACTCTCCCAGCTGGGAATTAAACCTCATGTCACTAGATGGGTAACCAAATGGTTCACTGACAGTACACATACTGTGAAAGTTGGTGAATCAAACTGTACCATTAGAGCTGTTACCAGTGGTGTACCACAGTGATCTGTGTTTGGCCTGTTACTGTTTGGAATCTACTTCTTGACAGTTCAGGCTAAAGTATACGGCCTTTGGCTTACTGCTTTTGCTGATTTTTGCATACTGGGTGCAATCATTGAGTCCACGTATGATGATAACATACTACAGGAAAGGCTGCCACAGACAAATAATTGGTGACAAACCCACACAGTCTACAAATAAATGCAAAAACTGTGTCTTGTTTTTGGCCTTATGCAAAGTGGAATTCCCTGCTAATTACAGCATTGACAACAGTCATGCTATGCTGAAACCCAGTGATACAAGCAGTGGGATCACATGTACATAGCACTCTGAACTTCGACCACCAAATGTTCATACTGTGTAGAAACACAAATGCCCTTATTGAGCATAGTTAGGTGATCATTGCCAGCACAGTGATTTTTGTGATCAGCACTGACTGGTCCTGTCCATGAAGGACATAGATGTCACCCCAGGGGTGAATTTACAATCACCTTCCAGTTGTCAAGGTTGCGCTTTTATAGGTTCATTGAGCAGTACTGCTTTACATGCAGTGTTAGCTTATTACAGAGGAGTGGCAATCGCTGGGAGATATATCTGTCTCCTCAGCATGTTCTGTTTATGTCCCTAGGCTGAGATCCCTGGAGCAAGTTATTCCTTTCCCATTTGATTTGCAGATGTCCAGCATTCCCAGTAGGGCAGGGTCTAAGACTGTATTGTAGGCCAGTCATAGGTCACCTCTTAGCAGCTGAGAGCTCTTTTAGTCTTTCCATGTATATCATGTTTTAGAGGCAGTGGATTCTCCTGGTCACAAGCCTCTGTGTTTTCTCCAGTTGGTGCATGTGTCTGGTGAAGTACAGACAGAAGGGACATTGTACTCAAATACTGGTCTGATAAGGGTAGAGTACAGTGGAGCTATGATCTCCCTTGTCTTGGATGTGATTGCCTTATTTATGAGGTGTGCAAAGTAGAATGCATGTCTCTCCACTATGGACACATAGTGATTGAATTGTAGATTGCTATCAACATGTGTTCTTAAGTCTTGCAACACTGTGTTTGGGTTTAGAGGGGTGATGTGTTTATCATAATTAGCAGGGGAAGTTCATTGCCAAAGGGGACAATGAAGTATTTTTTGCTTTAAAATTCAGTCCATGAGTTTGGTACCAATCATTTGTCTGTGTCAGCCCCTTCTGTAATATCTTTACATAGTTGGGGGATTCTATATGACTGCATCCAGTTGTCAGTCATCTGCAAACTTGGTAAGCCACAGGCCATCTACCTTTGCCTAGACTTCAGAGAAATAGTTTCCAAACAGTTGTGGGCCCAGCACAGGACCTTGTGGTATTCCACTGCTAAGTAGTCTAGTGGTGGTGGTGCAGTCCCCAACTTTGACAGTGTGTGTTCTGTCAGTGACTCAGCTGGCTAATCATCTAGTAATATATGCATTAATCCCCATATGGGAGATTTTCTCTATGATACCTGAATGGGGGATAGTGTTAAAGGCCTTGGATAACTCAACATAGGTGGTATGTCCTGTTATCCCTCATCTAGGTCTTTGAGGTTAGTATCAAAGATGCCCACTAGGTTTAATAAGCAAGATTTACCCTTGACAAAACCAAAATGGGTCAGGTCAAGTGTGTTGAGGTCACCTACGTCCCTGTAGATACGGTATATGCTGACTGATTCCCTAGCCTTGCAGATAAGGCTTTTTATGCTTACATGTAAGTAGTTCTATTTCTGGATGTTAACAGATTCATGTGCATTGCATATCACACAACATATGATATTAATTTCTGTAATGTAGGTGATATATGTGCGAAAAAGTACTGAAATACCAGGCTTGCAGTGCTTGGGGGGAGGCAACACATGGCTGTATTGTAAATATGTGACATATTGTTAGATAGATCCTTCAGTTTGTCATGTTTCCACATGTAATTTCATGTCACAGATGGGAAATGGACAGTAAACAGTAGTAATACATAATAATATTTACTTTCCCATATTGAGGCAGGCAATTTGTGCAATGGTTGGCAAAGTGTTTGTGCATGCAAGATACACATTTCCAATACTTTCCATGTTTGCACTTAGTTAAGCAGTGTGCAAATGTGAGCCACATTACTGAAGTCTGAGAGTTAGTACTGAGTCTGTGAAACACACCTACTGCTGAACTGGCTCTGTGACAACAAGTGTAAATGCATTTATTTTTGAGCTCACATGTTACTAAAAAAAAAAAAAAAACATTTTTTTCAAGTTTTTGACTATGTACCTCAATAACTGTCTACTGTACTAACTAAAACTGTTAACTTCTAACCTATTATGTATTAAAATCAATTGTATGTTCTGTATTTTGTTCTTTCATGTATTGCATTCTATTGTACTGTGGAGCTTTTCTCCCCGGGCCTCGACTGAAAATGGACCTGTGTCCAGTCGGACGTTCCTGGTAAACAAATGTAAATAAAATAAATAAATAAATAATAGTGGATTTAAATCCAGGAGCATCTAACACTTTTAAATACCTTTAACTAAACAGTGATAATGCAATGCCATGAATTCTTCATAGTATTTTTGTAGTTGTGTACTGGCCATAGTGCAATGGGGCTAGGCTGCATTGCACAGAGGTAACCACAGCATTGTACTTCCATTCACCGTCACTTGGCATTGCTCTGTGATGGAAACTCAGCACAAATTTAGAGGCCAAAAAGTGAAGGGATCCATGCTTTTTCTGCTACTTATATGTATTTAGTATGATTCTAATTTTGACCAGATTATAGGTGTTAAAATGGGGTAGATAGGAGAGTGCTGAAATGGGGATCAAGCAGGGGGGAAGAACAAAGAGAAAGTAATAAAAGAATGTGCAAGATGGAGGTAGGAAGGAACCATAGCTATCAATTCCTTCAACAGTAAAAACTGATCATATGTGCAGAATATTACCTGAACTTGGACTGTCACCTCCAGAGAGAGAGAGAGTGGTGACAACACAGTAATCATGTTGTATATCCAAGTGGACCAAATCCAGTAACTCAAGAAGACACATGTGCAAAATGCAGAGATATGCATGGAACATTTTTTTTTTTTTTTGTGGGACGTGCTCATTTTTTTTTAATTCAGTAAGAGAGGACTGCTGAGTAAAGGATGCAGTGATGTCTGGATCAGGTGAGTTTGGTAGGTGAGGAAGCAAAAGCAAACAAACAAGACAAACAAGATGAGAGACAGGGATGGTGAGGGACACAGATGCTTGGGGACACCATGATTGGGGTGAGGGAGGGGACAACCCAGGCTCATGCACTTCAAGCTTGAAGACAGTGAGAATCGAGTCCTCAGCCACTGGACTGTCATCACTGTCTCCTTACTTCATTGGCAGCTGCAGTGCTTGACATCTTCTCCCCCTATAGACCATGAGGGAGAGTGGCCTCTCCACCCAGCGTAGGCATACACCACTAATGTAGTGCACGACCCTATGCTCCAACCCTGGCATCTCCCTGTGGGTGATGAAATTACCACCTCTACCACTGCTCATTGAAGGTACCACTGCACCAGTTTCTGAGGCAGTACTACCTGAGGGCAGAGGTGGTGCAGGGGCAACAGAGGCAGCGCTGCTAGGGTGGTTCCTACACATGCTGGAGCCACTGGAGCAGGGGCAGGCTGGTCCACTAAGGCTAGCCTGCCTCGCTGTGCTGTGCAGCATTCAGTGATGTGGTACACATGGATGATATGGAGATATTCTGATGACACATAATAGAAAATAAAACTAGAGAGATAAGGGTTAGAGTGAGAGAAAAAGAGATACAATTAGTACCATCATATGTGACATACAATGCATTAGCACAATTATACAACACTTTTACCTGAAGTATTACATTTAAATATAGGGTCTAAACAGATAGACATTATACGACAGATTGCTGAAAGTAACCCTTGAAGTGTTTATATATTTCACATATGCGTGTTTCAGTTATACAGATTACAGTTTACAGCAGGGCATTTGTGCCATTGGTATAGTTTTTAATTTAATGTAAATATTACTGAAGAAATAACAGTATTGTATAGTTGTGAATCATGGTATTTGAACCCACAACCTACGACTACAGTCTAACTTTGGACTCCTACAATTGGTTTGTGCTATAGAATAGTGCATTTATACTTGCTTTTACATTTGGGATAGGAATGCTCAATTTAATACAACACTATAAAATAACAAAATAGCTATGTTTAACTTTTAAAGCTACAATAACACTTCTCTTTTGCTGCATATATACCACTTGTTTCTCTAAGTCTCTCCAGTCAAGAAACATGAACTGTTGATTAAACTCACATTCAGTGGGAGCTGAGGAAAGAACAGAAGCCCATTCAAATCAGATAGCAGAATTATACTTAAGAGCAGAAGAGCATAATGCATACTGATCTTGCCTATATTTAGCTTTCTAAGTCTCACAAGTATTCTCTTATTGTCATACTTACACAGCTGTGGGATGTCTGCTGTCTCAGCTCATGTAACCAATGGTTGAGAGTATCCTTTTTACGCCTGTGCAGGTCATTAAAATGATGCCTGCACTGCTTTCCAATGCATGGGATACCAGTGGCACTGGATACAGCCTGGGCCAAACTATTTCACACCTCAGACTTGTACTGGGAGTTAGAATAGTCCCCCTGCAGAAGCCACTGAATGTGACATTTTACCAGGAGTCCAATAAATATTATGGATTCCTGGACACCCCAGTTCTGTGTTCTAAACTTGGGACCTTCCTCTCTAATGCCAGCCATGTCTACCAGCCAAACTAGAGCAATTGAGACTGATGCTTTCCCACCAGTTCCAGTTATCGTGTTTACTGGTAGTGCACAAATCCAAGCAACAATCCCAACTGCATTTGCACGATGTTAAGCGGAACACAGCAGTGGCAAGCAGGGAAGAATTAAAGAATTTAAACAGGAAGGTTAATCTGACACTTGGCTTTAGTTTGAGGCATGTCTACTAATGTAGCCTGGAAATATATAATGGAAATTGGAAGGTAATTGTTAGGTGAGTTAAGTTTGAAGACATGCATTAGGGGATAAATGTAATGATCTGACACATTTCTTTTTGATTTTATACACTTAGGAAAATTAATTTTTACACTGTGGGATTCAAACCTAGGCATAAAGGACAAAACATTTTCTTCCACAGCTTTGATTTACACAGTGGGATACAAACCTAGGCATAACGGACAAAATATTCTCTTTCACAGCTTTGATTTTCCATCTTTGCCACAGAAGAAGTGCTGCTACCACATTGTCTGGAATCAAGCATAAATACAGGTGACAGTTTGAGCTGTTACACATGTATGTGTGTGACCTGACAAGGTTATTGGATATAGATCCAGTTGTGTATGTGTCTTCTGTAATTGTGAAGCACATTCAAATCAGATAGCAGAATTATACTTAAAGAAATAAAGTAGACAGTATATCCTCAGTCATACATCTGAAAACACAATAAAGGTGCCTCATCCCTCATGCATATAATTCATATCAGTTCCACTATATAAAGTGTTATAAGTGAGTGTGAATATAATGGGAAGTGGAACTGTTTGTTTGTGTCTTTCGGCTTTTCCCGGTTAGGGGTCACCACAGCGGAACTCCGGTCCGCTAATGATTGGTAGTTGATTTTTACGTGCCGAGTTACCAGCCCTGATGCACAGCCTTCAACGAAGGTACGCCCATTCACACATGTCTCCACGCAGAAGACGCTTTAGCTGAGAATCGAACTGGACAGCGTCTTACTGTGAGGCGACAACGCTACCACAGCACCACCACCGTGGAACAATAAATGTAAACATTAATAAATAGCAATAATAAATAACAGTGTATAAACATAGCAAAATAAATGGATGCAAGCACACACACAAACACACTCACACTCATACCCACACCCACACATTCAAAAGAAGTCCAAGTCCTACATATTTCCTACCATCACATGTGGAGAAACATTCAAGCTGTCTAGAAAAATACACAACCCACTAATGATTTTTCCATTTCATATAAACATGTACGTACTGCATAATGATTAAAATGATTAAAAAATGACAGCGGATGAAACAGTTGGCTCCATTTCAATTAATGTTAATGCACATATTATTATGAGTACACCATGATTTGTCAAGCTGCACATAATTAGCAGAAGATTTTCCATTTCTACAATGTAGTGCGATCTCGGAGTTGGTATTTTTAAGTAACAGGGGGTGTGGGGGTGCAGGAAGGCTTGCCCCCCTGCTAGACACATTTAGTTTTTATTTTGTTTTTTTTTTTTTTTTTTTTAACATGGTCGATATTTCACATGCTCGATCATATGGTCTCGGCCATATGAAAGTCGAACATTTGAGTAGACCCACATATATGTAAATATATATTTGTGTGTGTGTGTGTGTGTGTGTGTGTGTGTGTGTGTGTGTGTGTGTGTGTGTACACACACACACACACACACACACACACACACACATATATATATATATATATATATATATATATATATATATATATATATGTAAAGCTGATGTATATTTTTTTATAATTCTTCTTTGGACAATTTCTTCTCTTAAAGTAGGATACAGTCATACCTGTCAACCTTTTACAGCAAGAAATCTGGACAAAACCATAAATAACGAGGGGACAAAGGACTAAAAAATAGTGGCACTTTTTAAATATTGCTCTTACAAACTTAGAAAGTTGGTCGAATGACAAGTTTTGCATTAGCATTTATTTTCGGAAGGGTATAAAGTCAAGTGTCTGTCATTATTTTCTGACCTCAGCCTACAATGATTTGCCAGAAAAAGAAAATGTTATGAGAAACTGACCAAAATATGATGCAAAAATCTGGACATTCTGTTAAAATCTGTAGAGTTGAGAGGTATGGATACAATCTCCATACCTGTTACATTATCAACTATCATATTATATTGATATGTGAGATTGCAGTGGCTTATGTAGAAATGTGTGAAGTCTGAAATCCTTTATTTCATTTGCCTAAAATAAAAACACATTTTAACACAAGCACACAGGCCTATGTCAGAGGTTAGAACAGCCAAAGGGTTGAAAGCTTGGTGTATACAAATCACAAACATATTCAAGGAAAACATTCCTTTATCTACTGTTTTTATCTTTTATGACTAAAAATGCAAAATGTCATTACACTTGCTGACCTGGGGAATATACCAATATCGCCAAATGAGAGTGTTCAACTCATGTTACATTGTCTTCTTGAATTGCTAGTAAATAAGCCTGCAATGCTATTTAGAAGCTTCTGTCTACTTGGATGATTCTGGTACCTTTAGCATTACTGAAACCTCGTTTAAAAATCCAAAATGCGTATTACAAATTTAAGAGTCCATCTGTTGCTAATACAGTAGAATAGCAGTATTTGTAAAACAAGACTACTAGCCGGAATCAGAGAAAATAAACCATAAATAAAAACTGCTCATACAATAATATAAATCATTTGTGCTGAATATATTATAGAAACCTAGACTAGGAACACAGGAGCAATACTAGGGAAGTGATCATGAGGACTATTTTATTTATTTATTTATTGTATTGATTTTACATTTGTTTACCGGGAAAGTAAGACTGGAACTAGGTCTATTTACAGCGGTGGCCCGGGGAGAAAAGCTCCACATCAAACAATTTTATACAGTGGTATATATAAAATCAAGATATATCATACAATAGTTTGTTCCAGGCAGGCTTACTTTACACATAGTGGACCTAGACCATAATATGCCTAACCATATACACCTTTAAGTAGACACATTTAAAGTTTATGTCTCCCTTTTCAAGCCCTTAATAATGCTTACAGCTAAAATTGAGCAGGTCTGCACATTACAGTCTGGTATACATTTTGTCCACCAATCCAGTCATCAAGAATAGGATTATAGGATCATATGAGATTACTAGGCTATAGACCCGGAAGTCATTTTAAGCCTAGCCATTTCATCACAATGTAATACCATAGAAATGCTAGCCTTAAAAGTAGTTACAGTCATACTTTGTTTGACCTGTAGTGGTAATTTATCTCATAGGTTGGAATACACTGAGTTATGTACCTACCTCTCTATGGAATTGTATTTATTTGTTGGTGTGGATTTAGGTCTCTAGTGCAGGTGTTTGTATTGCCACTGGTTTCATTGCTCAAAAAACAAGACCCAGGTAACCATGGAGCAGCCTGTAGGCGACTGAGTAGGATCAGAGATGTGCCAACCTATCAGGATACTTGAAACATTTAAGGCCATTGATTTTGTTCATATGGTATCATTGTGGTATTTCTGGATGATGTATATACTTTGATTTAAACCTACCAAAGGGGACATTCTATTCAATGATAGGCCTAGTAAGTGAGGATTACAGTAGCAGGATGACTTGTTTGGATCTTGAAGACATTCCCTTGGAAATTAACTGGGCCAGACAGATGGACTTCTTAACTATGGAGGAAACATGATGACTGAATGAGAGAGAATTGGTCACATAAATGCTGAAGTCCCTTATGACTATGTCTGTCTGAAGAGAAGTATTGTTTAAAACATATTAAGTGGGTTGGGAGGGTGGCCTAATGGTTAAGGTGTTTGCCTTACAAACACAAGGTGCAGAGTTCGAGTCTCACAAGGGATAATTGCCTAGGCTTAAAATAGCTCACAAGGGTAGTTAGCTTAGTACTAACCTATGAAAATCTTTTTTCCAAATGCTACTATGCTGCAATTTTTTTTTATTTAAATTGAGACTATTTTCAGGTCATCAGGTATGTAAAGTTTCCAACCCTTGCTGAACTGTTTATTATCAGTGGTTGAGCAAATAACAGTGTGCAGTCATCAGCAACCTAGATTAACTGCACTTTTGGAATATTGGACTGGATGTCTACAAAATAAATACAAAACAGGAGAGGTCCCAGCACTGGTCCCTGTGGTATTCCTCAAGTTACGACCTTATGTTCATGGAGGGTACCAGCCGTTTTTACAACCTAGGATCTACCAGACAGCCAATCTGCAAGCAAGCAGGTAATACAGAAGTTAATATTACATTTGTTTATTTTTTTTAGAACAGCAGCATGAGGAAATAGTGTCAAACGCCTTGGCCAGATCAAAATAAGCAGTGTGCACTAAATGGCCATTGCCCACAATCTTTGTAACCTTTTCAAAGAAGCTTAATATCTTCATGATACATTTATTTACAACAAAGCATAGATAAGAAGAGACTACCCAAGGGACTTAGATTGAACAAAAGACCAATGTGGAAAAGTATGGATGATTCACTTTCTAAGGAATGGGAAGATATTTTAGAGGATGCCAGCTACAAACTTATTTGTCTGCTAGTAAGGAACAACCTTAGTGTGTAGGAAGCTACAAAGGCTGATATCACATCTTTAAAAACAACATTGGAAAATGAGAACCACAATGACCTAGATGCTAAATTTGAGCTGCTTAAAGAAAGAGTGAAAGGATATGAGCAGTCCATTAAAGAAAGAAAGATTAATAAAATTAAACGAGATCAACTGGACAAAGGTGATCCTGGGAGACTTACTAGGAGGTACAATAATAACAACAACAGGAGAACCACAACAGACAAGGTTTTAGTTATAACAAGGGATATAAGGGATAGTATAACCGTGCCAGCAGACCTCAACAGGATTTTCCCAGGGGAGATCCTTGCAGAAAACCAGACGGGCACAATACAGGACCACTGGAGGCTACGCCCCAACATCTCATTCCCCACCATCCCAATCCCCTCTGGCTATCAACACTCCACAGAAGGATCAGGAAAGGAACATGAGTCACAGATGCAACCAGAGCCGACAGAGTTCTACAGGATGAATTACAGGACTACCAAGACAACTGGGACCACAGGCAATCCAGCTACCAGGAGCAGCAGCACCTTCACAGAGACCAGATTCTTCAGGAAAATCAATATCGACAGCACAGACATCAACCACCACACCAATACCAAAGCCAGCACCAGTACCAGAACAAGAACAATGACCAGCATCACAGCCCCAGAGCTTGTCTTTCTTACCAGTTTCCCCACACCATAGCCACAGCGAGGAATACTACTACAACCCACTGAGATTCCAGAAAGCAGAGGAGGCATTCCAGAGGTATCAGACTCTATCCATGAACCCCCAGGGAGGCAGGAGAACCAAACAGTGGACAGGGGTGAGGGAAATACAATACCTGGGTAATCCCGACTGTAACCCTGACTACAACCCAGGTCCCAGGCTCAGACGGAGGAAACAGCCACAATAACAGATACAACAACAACAATAACAGGTGCCACAATAACAGGTGCTCCACTTACCTGGAACCACTCTGTTAAAGCACTGACTGAAGATGAAAAAAGTGTGTTGTCCAAAGGACTTACTTTTGTACCAAGCTACAAGAGTGAGGTTGCTCGGGTACTGACATACCTTAAAATGTTTGTGAGAAAGCTCAACTTACGGGTACAGTTTCATGGCAAAAGTAATATCACTGAAAACAAGCTTATTGATTAAACTATAAAAAGGCCTAGCAGCTACTGTCCACCACTACATCAAACATTAGCTGTTTTCAAAGTGAAATGTGAGATGGATATCAGGAAACTCCTTAAAAAACCTCCTAAAAAAACTTTATAACTTAACTCAGGGAGAAAGAAAAGCATTGATTGAGCTAGGCAATGATAAATCCAGGCGTGTAATGAAGGCAGACAAGGGAGGAGGTACACTTGTGACTGATACCACTAGCTACAACCAAAAGATAGAGAACATGCTGGAGGATAACAGATTTTATGAATTATTTGACCTTGGGACACAGGTGGACAGTAGTCTCTCCTTTGATAGTCACATCACCACAGTGGTAAGAAAATCCTTCTACATGGCACACCTCTTCACAAAAGGTTTCTCATCCAGAAAAAAAGAGGTCATCATTACCCTCTACTCATCACTCATTAGAACCATTATAGAGTACAACGCCCCTTTTGGTATATACCTCACAAGATATCTACAGCACCTGGAAAGGCCTCAGAAATGCCTCACAAAGAGGATTACTGGCCTCAAAAAGATGCTCTACACAGACTGACTCAAAAAACTCCAGCTTTCCTCTGTCGCATATCGCCTTCTCAGAGGCAATCTCTGACTAATATACAAAGCTATGTCAAACCCAGAGCTGTTGGACATGCTCCACTTAAAGAAATCCCATTCCCTCTGAGCTACACGCTCTTGGGACCTAAACCTTGTCACCACAATAAACAGAACATGCTGCAGGAAAAGATACCTGTCCCAGAGACTTCCCAATCCCTCCGAGCTACGGACCTAAATATTGTCACCACAATAAACAGAACACACTGGAGGAAAAGACTCCTGTCCCAGAGACTTCCCATACTCTGGAACAGACTACCTATCTATGTCAAACAGATGTCCTCATTACCACTCTTCAAGAAAAATCTTGATGATTGGATGGGTAATAGGAAATTCACCCAGCGATCACTTCTGTGGTTCTGCTTGACAGGGGCACAGGAAAATAATTTTCTTGAGTGGCGAAAGCCAGGGTACCTTTTTGACTAGGCTTGTATAGGCCCTAGGGCCAATAGCCTAGTACCTACCTATGAACCTATGAGAAATGAACTGCCTTTCATACAACCAAACTGATTGTGATCTATATAAATTAATCTTCCTGAGTATGCATAAATGAGTTCTTCTAAGAAACTTTCCAAGGCTTTGCATATAAGGCAGGTGATGATGATGGACCTACACTTTTCTGGATATCTAGAGGGGCTACCCTTGTGTAGGGACATCACACTGACTATTCTTCAGGTGTCAAGCACAAACTCTGGGGAAAGGCTGAGGCTGGACAGTTTAAGCACACGCTCAAATAGACCACTGTCTGTCTTCACTACAGAACACGAGGACATCATGAATACATTCCAAAATATTAAAAAAAAAATCAATGAAAATACAGCCTTTATGGAGTCAAAGCACCAACTCAGTAAACTGTTTAGTATCAAATAAATAAGCCCAAGTACTAATTGACTATGTCAATCAAAATAATGTGGAACAGTCTGGAATCTAAGTTGAAGTAATAATATAAGTCTTGGCAATATGAGATTCTACACCTTGAGGAATGTATACACCTTGAATGTGTTCCAGTGTTTAAATTTCATAATGGAGTAAACACAGATGATACTTTATACAAAGACCTAGTAATATTATTCAATGATACAGGCATTAACTTGAAGAAACTTTTATTAGCTAATTACAAATTCAGAATCGAAGGTCTGAAAGAAAATATAAGAGTATTAGATGAAAAAGTAATACAGGAGCCATATTTTATTCAGTTTGCAACACTATGCAGTAGCATTACAGTGAAAACCGACAGGCTGACTGCAACTATAATCAGCAGGAAGAAGAAAAGTTGAAAAGAGATTTGGTGGCATACAGTAAGAGTACAGCATATCTGTTATAAAGTTTGAACATAGCAGCTAACAGAGTTTTAAAAATATAACGACAAATACTACTTCTCCCACTAACCAAGCATCTAGCACTAGTTCTAATAGTGCTTCACCACCTGCTGCTTTGACAAGCAATACTCCTTTACAGACACTACCCCCAGCCCTTTCCCCAGCTTCTTTTTACTGCATCCTTCAGAAATACCAGGACGATGAAATGGCAAGCAGAGGAAAGGTTCAAAAAGAGGGGAAGAGGAAATATAACAGAAAGAAGTGATGACAGAAGTTCAACTGTTTCACAAAGTTTTAAATTTAAAGAATTTTGTATTGGATGACTCTTACATTACTGTGTTAAACAAAGGATTTAGTTTTATTCCATCACAGATGACTAATGTTCCACAAACAATTGTTGATCTAAAACTATCGTACACAAACTGAATTTGCAATACATATTGAACAACATTCCACAGTCTGATGCCATTGATAATAACAATATCATAAAGAAGAAAAGCACATACAACCCTACATTGCACAGCACCTTCAAGTGTTTCATGATCTAAGAGAAGAGGATTTCCACAACAAATTGCGTACTAAACTGAAAGTTCACAATTTAACCAAAAAAGAATTGTCCAAAAATGAAGAGATATGGATCATGCAAGCAGATAAAGGTGGCACCATGGTAATAATGAATAAAAGTGATTATTTACAAACCATTTTAAATCTACACAGTGATGAAAATTGTTTTGAAGAGACCTCAAAGAAGAGAATATCCAGAAGTTTTTACACGATAGACAAAACACTTTTCGACTTATTCAGCCAAGGAAAAATTGATGAAGAGACTTATGCTTTTTTTTAAGTACGACCTCTTAAGATGGCAAGACATTTTGGTATTCCTAAAGTGCACAAAAACAAAGAGAACCCTCCATTTAGACCAGTGGTTGCCACAGATCAATATAAGACAGAGACGATCTCCTATTTTTTGGACCATCTTCTCAATCCTTTTGTACAAACCACTGAACACTATCTCAGAGACTCAAAGATGTTGAACTACCTGATGATGGGTGTGTTTTGGTGACATTGGATGTTGTATCCCTTTACACTACTATCAAACAACAAGTTGGGATAGAATTTGTTAGAAATTATTTAAACAAATATAATTTTACCATGAGTTGATCAACACCATCTGTACTTTGATGGAATTAGTATTAGAAAACAGTTTAGTCACATTTGCTGGTAGATTCTATAAACAGAAAACAGGGGGCTAAAGTGGCCCCAGTGTTCACAAATCTTGTCATGGCTTGGTGGGAGCAAGAATACTTTGATGACTTGATTTTTACATGGAGTGGCAATGCTGAAGAGCTCCAAGTTTTTCTTAGTTTTCTCAACAACAGCACTTCTTTTTGAAATTTGCAGCTGGTGGTTATGTAATGTTAATCAGCTATTTGGGCATTCAAATATCATTGGACTTGGTCACTCACCAGACTGAGAACAAGATTTTCAGAAAAGCAACATTTGTGGATAAATACCTGCAAAAAAAGAATCTGCATCCACAACACATGAAAAAAGGACAATGTATTGGTTTGAGCAGACTCACAAGTAATGACTTTTTCCGACAAGAATCAGCTATTTTGAAAACTTTTTTTTCTGGAACGTGGATATGATTTTGTTTGGCTGACTAACATAAATCAAGAAGTTTCATTGCTCAGAAATGAAAAAGCTAAGCCAATCTTAAGCAAGATTCAGAATGACCAGTCATTGGTGGAAATACCCATATTCACTGAAAAACGAAGTGCAACAGGTGATGGGCTTTTCCTCTAGCAACCCCTTTAGACATGCCTGTTATCAAGGAAATATTGCAAGAGAACTGGAAAATAATTCTAGGAAATCACAAACTAACACAACTCATTGGTGATAAGTCAATATATATTTACAAAAGGACCTTCAACATCAAATCCATCTTGGAAAGAAAAGAATAGTTCAACTATGGTGAACATCTGTGGTTCTTTTAAATGCAAGAAATGTAAACAATGCAGGTACAGTAGCAATTCTTCAATTATTCATATTATAACCCATGATTTTTTAGTGTGGCCAAAGGGAAGATTTGATGGCAATTCCAAAGGGATGGTGTATTATGCACAGTGAGAGTCTTGCCAGTGTTTCTATGTAGGAAACATTATCAGAAGGTTTGCTAGAAGAATTTATAAACATAACCTAGCAATCGAAAACAAAGACAAACATAATACACTGGCAAGCCACTCGAAAGTATGGTCTTGTTTCAAAAAATTCTCTTTTAGTGTTTTAGAAGCTGTCAATATGAATGAATTTTGTGAAATTTTTAGGGGACTACAAACCTTGCCTTTATTTCTTACTTGCACAATAGAAAATAAGATTAATACTTTGCTTTCAAAAATTAACAAATCTAGGCTATATAAAGAACATAATCTAAGTTTTTATCTTCAAAATTTCCAGCTCTAAATATGAACTCAAATCTCTACAGAAAGGGAAAATGTGAATGCAACATGTTGTCAATAAAGCAGAAAATTATCCCTCAGCCAATGGATACAATAAGTGTACTTACAGTACAATTTGGTACAAATGTCACAATAAGTGAAGACCTGTCAGAGTGCTCCATCTACAGATGTAAAAAGTGCTTACACAGATACAGCTAAAAACTCAATGTCAAAGGAACTAGACACCATACTTGATGGTTTGTTATACAGAATCTGGAAACAAATCTAACCAACTCCTACATGTTGTGTTAAACAGAATGTTAGGAAGTACATACATACCTGAGCTATAGCAATAAGTTGTGGTGGTACCATTTCACAAAGGAGGGGTCATTACAGACCCAAATAATTTTACACCAACAGTCCTGACCAGTATTCTATGGAAAGTTACAGAGAGGGCCATAATGGAGGTTATCTAAAATACCACCTAGAACCTACAAGGTTTGCATGTGGAACAATACATATATATTAAGGACTTGTCTTTTTAATCTTGTAGCAGTCTTTCTTGCAGAAACAACAGCAGTAGTACTTGCGGAAGGTATAATAAGTATACTACTTGACCATGATAAGGTATTTGACAGAACCTGATAAATCAAATGTACTGAATATCAATAAATATGCAGTTCAATGGTTAAACAATGGTTGAGTCATGGTGGGGGTTACCTGCCCATCCTGATGTGGGTTAACTGTGGTGTCCTATAAATTTCTGTACTGAGGAACGTCTTTTCAAAGAATTTTTTTTCAGATACAACAATGGAAAATAGATTTGGATAGTCACAGATAGTGATAATTATAAATCTGGTAACATAATTACTTTAATAGAAGATACCCAATTTATCCAAGATAGTCTACAAAAAATATTATTGCCTAGTGCAGAAGTAAAGATCTTTCTTATCTTCAATATCAGCAAATGTACCATCATGACACTTGTAAAAAGGATATAAGTTATTATTACAAATTGAAAGGTCAAATCATAAATAAGCACCTTTATTAAAATATGTAGGGGTAATGGTAGACAACAATTTAAAGTTTGAGCAATGTATATTTGTTGAAGTCAGAAAAAAACATATTTGGCAGCTTATCTGTTTCAAAAGGACATGTTCATCTATTCTTCACAGATCAGTATTTCACTTTATATATCACTTGCATGGATACAATGTCATGTTTTGTAGCATTTAAATATTATCCAGAAACAACTGAAATTACATATTTTCCTCTAAGCAAACCAGAGAGCTGGAAAACACACTATTTAGAAAGAATTCATGAAGTATGTTATTTGTTAGAGATGAACTCTGCCAGGTCTATAAGAGAATGTCTTAATCAGTTCAGCTAGAATGTCTATACTTCACTAGGTATATTTAATACCAGATCTGGGACGTTAATAGTAAAAATGAATATTAGTAAAGGAAAAACATGACAAATGACACATTTTAAAGAAATTTGGAATTTGCTTTCTCTTAGAATCAGAACACCTCAGTCAATAACTTCCTTCAAAAAAAAAAATAAAATAAAATAAAAAAATGAAACAGCCTGGCTCTATGGCACAAAGGGATAAACAGACTTTGAGTTGAAGTTGGAAAAGCCAAGCACAGGAGGATGGGCATGAGCATCTGACTGCTCATTCGTTCTAATAGAGGGTCTGGTGTTTCAAAGCCAACTGGTGTGTTCCAGCTCAAATGAAGACCTGCTTGTAAAGTAGGAGTCAGAACCAGAAGGATTTGGGATAAGGCTTCTCAAGCTTGTGATGTAACTCTTGTTTGTGAATCTGAAAAAAAAAACACATGTAGACTAACAGAGGGGTGTAGAAGATACCTGCACTGATATGAATGTTCACTTCACCATCAGGACTAGGCCTAGGATTACAGAAACATCTCCATAGTTCACAACCTGAACGACTTGAAGCTACTGGTGGCAGGCACTTTGTAGCTTCTGGCCCAGGCACAGAAAACTAAGATGTCTACAGGTCCTGTTCTGGGGAGTAGATAGGCTTACCTGGGCCAAGGGATAAGGGTGCCTGCCTCCAGACACAGAATAGAGATGTGGATGATACCCTTATGATTGTCTGAATGATGGCCACTCCAGACAGGGATAATCAGTATGGGGGGAAAGTGGGCTCAAGTATAATTAAGGGAACCTTGATTTTGGCAGGCAGAGAGACAAAAAGACAAAAGAAAATATTTTGACACATAAATGAGAAGCAGAATATATTAGTATAGGGTTAAGGCAGTCATCTATCTTGAGGCCAGTAGAGCTTAACCTTGAAATCTATGAACATATGAATATACTTAACTTGCTGATTTGAATATAGAATTTGTGCCAGCAGCAGGCTTGGTGTGCAGATAGTTAGCTCTTATGTAGCTCTAATATAGGGTTGGTTTGTTGGAAAATGTGTGCATTTCCTTGTTTTTCATATACACACTATGTATCGTACCTGTTTCCTGCCTGTGTTAATAAGCCGGGAGGGCATAAAGGTAAACAAAGCATATCTACTAAAACCACTGCACTATTACCATGACTGCCTCTGACATGTAATACCATAAAGCATAACTCCTGGTTCAAGCTGGGATAATGCTTATCGTTTAAAGGTTTTTATAAACCATGCAAGAGTAACACGATCCTTACAAAATGCTAAATCTAAACTGTAATAACTCAGTAACGTGAATCACGTGAATCAAAGAAAGTGCCCTTCAAATACCAACATGAGTTACATTTTTCAGCTAAGTATGGAAGCTTTTACCTAATACAGAATGCCACTTAATTACCAGTGCAAAAGTAGAAAATATCTGAAATCATCTAAAAGGCTATCTTACTGGTTACAGAGTTTTCAAGGATAGGGTTGCCACCTTTTCAAATGCCCAAAGTGGGACATTTTTGGACAAACATCAGACTTTGCAGGCTGAAACATAGCAATGGCCAGTACAAAGGACAGAATTTCACTTGTTTGCCTAAATAAGAGCTTATTCTTGTAGCATTTTAGTTGTTTATTCTGCTTCTTATAACATGTTGGTGTTTCGGATACAAAATAACTGTTTTATGCAACTATTAAATAAAATATAGGAAATACTTCTGTACTAAAATCTCAGGACATTTTCCATTTTTACATTTTTTTGGAGGACACAGCTATCCAAAGAGGGACTGTCCTTCATAAAATGGGAGAGGTGGTACACTATTCAAGGACTGTTAGTGTAACTCTTAACACTCTTATCATTTTTCAGCAATCGCTGTGCTGTTCTTGTATTAGAAAATACTTATCCAGGTTAGCCAGGTTAAAAAAATAATAATATATGTTATCACATGCATGTTTAAACAATATGTGTTACATACACTTTTCTAAATTACTTCATTTGCATGAAGTCACCTTCAAAATAACAGTATAACACTCCTTTATTTGCCATCTGTAACATCGTTTGGCAGAAATTTCAGGCACACAACGAAAGCCAGTTTCTCGCCAGGAAGCCACATAAAGCAAAAACAGTTAGTCAAAAATAAGTTAATTTGAAACTGGATAACTTTCTTACTAAATTTCATTCATTCTTCAGCTTCTGAGGGGTGTTCCCCTGACCAATAAACATACTAGAATGACTGTTTACCCACTTTAAAAATTAATGGGTTTTGTGATAACCGTTCTTGTACTACATGCTCATGTAATATTTATAATGCATCTCAAACAGATCATGAAACTAGGTATTGAATCCTTAACATTTTTCTGCTGGCATGCAGTTAATCCTTACTTTATTTTATGTAAAACAATACCCTGGTCTTACTACTAAAATTAAATGTCTTATAAGAAAGGGTGGGAATTTCCCTAGTATATTCCACATGATGACCATTGAACAGGACATTTAACAGTGGAATGGCCTTAGTTTATGATCCTGCAAGGAATGATGCAGTTCCTTCTCTTTTTTCATAAATCAGACTGAGGAAACAAGTAACTAGAGTTATCCTTGAAATTAAAACTGTCAAGGAGTAGTAAGTGGTAGATGGAATCAGTAAAGAAAACTTCACACTTTTTTCTGGTTCACTGATGAGCCATTCTCATCAGTACAGCCAGATACTACTTGTTTACTTAAAGTGGAAGAGTATATGAAAACCATAAACTAAATCAATACCCAGAAACAATATTGCAGTGTTATCAAGCGAAAACATATAAATAAATACCCAGAAACAATACTACGAGGTTATCAAGAGAAAACATTCATACTCTTTCACTCCAGAAAGCATGAAAAGGGTGGGATGGACTGAAAGACATTAAAGGGGGGGGGGTACATATACATACATACTATAGTAACAGATAGAAGCTTATTTATTCCATAGTTTAAAATTATTTCACGAGCTGACAACGTCATTAACAAAGCCCGAATGATAACACACAGCAGCAGTAAAAGTAACTGTTGAAGTAATAATTAAACCAGTCACTAAGCCTCATAATTAATCACTGTAACTGGCGTGAGGTCTTCAAGAAGAAGAAGAGTCAATGAACAACCTAAAAAACTACCATCAGGTCAGCGTGCCACTGGCAGTGGGCAGACTGACAGAGAAGATGACTAGGAAACAGTTTGATGTTTTTTATTTTAAGATGGCCATACACGATCACAGTCAGAGCCGATCCATAAAGTGTATGCGATTACATTTGGCTCAGAATCCATATTATGACTATGGCAAAGCAGATGTGTACTGCAGACACTCAGTGCATGTCATCTACCTAGTGTTCAGCAGGTGAAACATGCCGGTACTGCATTTGAAGTAGGAAAGTAGTTATTTATGTGGAGAAAGAATTAACTGCTTAGTGGATGACTTATGGAGAAAATTATATTTATCAACCCACCATGGTAATCTGGTTGACAGCCTCTTCACTTGAATCTCACCTCTGCAGTGAAGTTAACTAGTACAGCAGAACAAACAAACTCAAGACTAGCAGAGGGAGCCTAGATGTCAGACAGGTGAACAGCATAAAGAAAAAAGAAAGCATCTCCACCAGATGTGTTAGAAATGAAGGCAATCAGGCTACTATATACACCAAGATGCATAGTGAAGAGAATGCAACCCGTGCCATTTACTGAACTATGAAATGACTGAGCCTGACAGAGCAGTAAGAAATAGGCAAACGTTATGACAATATCTGAACTTGCTTTTCCCAGTTTAGAAACTGTAAGCAATGGAGACAGTTTACTGTTGTTGTTGTCTTTTGGCTTTTAGGGGTCGCCACAGGAGAACTCCGGTCCACTAATGATTGGCAGCAGATTTTCACAAACACCGAGGTGCCAGCTCGACGTTCAACCTTCAACGAAAGCACGCCCATTTACGCATGTCTTTCGAACGCCCACCCAACCGCAGGGAGGACATGCAGACTCCACACAGAAGGCACTCCTCGCACTCCAACAGAGAATCGAACGGGAGAACCTCTTGCTGTGAGGCAACAATGCTACAGCTGCACCACCGCAGAATGGAGACAGTTTACTGTACATTACTAAAAAAATTGACTTCTTAAGCTATTGATGCAGTTACTGCTGTATTTCAAGCAAACCCAGTCTCACGACTCCTACATAACTGCTGTCTCAATATTGTGAAATTATTTTTATTTTCTTCTAGAATTTACTTTATGTACAAAGAAAAGACAGCTCTGCTTTTCTGCCATTATCCCATATAACTCCCTTTTATTTGAATTTATTTTAACAAATCATTTAGAAATGATTTGTTGTTACACTCTGAAAAGTTTATCCAAATTACATTTCCAGACTTTTTAAGTTAAATGATACAAACAGCAGTGTTGGAAATCACTCTACATTCCTTTATAGTATGCACTGCCATTGTTTCCAATAATTTACTTTTGCTAGTATTAGGAAAGCTCTAACATCTTGTCACAGTTAAAAGTTTAACTTTCTTTTTAGAGAATTCTTACAGACTAAATGTGAGACCTGTACCACAACTTTGATTTTTACAGATACCTAGAGCCTTTGAATATACTAATGTTGGCATCTCAAGAGATTAAAGAGCAAACTGTGGGTGGAAATACAATTGTCCAAAAGCCATGTGGTTAAATAAAAAGCTGTGTATAAGTTGCTTTAATCATCCACTTAAGGACATTGGTTTTCTTCTTTTTTTTAACAAAACAAGTTCTACAAATGAGATTTCTGGTATTCTCTATATGATCTACTTCAACAAATGTGTTTGTGAGAATATATGCCACAAGTACTACAGCCACATTTGAAATATTTAAAGGCGAATCTTTATTCCTACTTTAGGGAAATGATAATTAAGATACACATCAGTATTAATGTGTCTATCAGTTTCATCTCAGACATGATACACAAGTCTTCAGCATACAGTAGTGGTACATTACAAAGCATCTCTAAGCTAAACTGTGAGAATGCTGCTAACACAGCTCTAGAAAAGACATGAAGGCAGATGGAAAACAGTGCAGGAAATCCTGCTCAAGTATACTGTTTTGTCATGAACAGGAATGTTCATTTATCATTCTTAAAGAAAATCAAGATCAAGCAAGCTTTTGCCCTTCTGCTCCATGGGAGGTTTCTGTCCTCCCTGACCTTGCCTTAGGGCACCTGTGCTACTCTTTGACAGGTGTACCACCCCATTCAAACTCCCCACCTGACACTGTCCCCAGAGTGGAACGAGAGCCCCAGTGAGGTTTGCCACCCTGCCTCACTGGGTAAATGAAAAAAACAATAAGAGCAGCGGTATTTCACTGGTGGATGAGGCCCCCCACTTATTCTACACCTCTCATGTCTTTTCACAGTACCAGACTAGAGTCAAGCTCATGTCTTATGAGGGTCCAGTCCAGCTCATGTTCCCTATTAGTGGGTGAACAAGCCAATGTTTGGTGAATTCTGCTTCACAATGATAGGAAGAGTTGACAGTGAAGGATCAAAAAACGGCATTGCTATGAATGCTTGGCTGCCACCAGTGCGTTATCTTTGTGATAACTTTTCTGACACCTCCTTAAAGAAAATAAATTTGTCATGACTAAATTGCAAAAATTATAGCCACGATTAAGTGTAATTTCTAATCATTATCATGATTCCACTGTAATTTCTTTGCAGAGTTATGATCTATACACTGAGAGAGAGAGAGAGAGAGAGAGAGAGAGAGGCTGTAAAGCCCAAGGAGACAGTAGAGGCAGGACTTTATTGCACAGACTTATTTTTCATAAAGTCAAATGAAAAACAACATAATAACCAATGTGGCTTGAAAGATATTGGAACAGTACATGTGATTTCTCTTTTATTTATTTTACTTTTTTATGTTTGTTTGACAAACTGGATGTTCAATCCAGGTGACTCCCTTCATAGATAAATACAACTGAAAAATACAGATAGTAGAACATATTACAGCTAATACAAATTCAGCCAATACATTTTAGTCTCTTACAGCCCCTGCAGGAACAGAGTGTCTTTAAAAGTCTCAAACTATAAGCCTCAACCAGGCCCAGGTCTCAGATCTATATTCTTGATGGGAAGATTCTCCTAAGTATAATCCACAAAAAGTGTATTCCACAGCTGAGTCCCATCTGGGTTGTCACACTTCCAGTCTCTCGGGACTTCTAGGCAAGCTCAAACTCACTCTATCTGGACTTCCAGTTCGTTCAGGCAAGAACATTTCTGATTCTACCTGTGAGAATTCTCCCTCTCTCCATAATGCAGTGCATATTTTAAACATGCATTACACACACACACACACACACACACACACACATATATATATATATATATATATATATATATATATATATATATATATAAAATAAACTCACATAGAAAATTAAAACAGATTCTAAATACAGAACATTCAGCAGTGCAAACTGACAGTTTGACAAGTACAAACAAAAGTTATGCAGAATGAGTGTGCTGTCCTAAAATTTATTTGTTTATTGTTTATTACAGTTTGATGACCAGGATAGTCCAATGGGCCTGGAAGAGCCCATTTTCAGTGGAGGGCCAAGGAGAATAGCTCCACAGGATATAGACAATTTTACAATAGTTATACAAAAGTAAATAAATTAGTAGCACAGTGAAAAATACAGAGATAATATACAATTTGTTAAAAAAAGTCATAACATTTCTAATCCTAGGTAATGATTTACAAAAGTGAGATTTATGTAGTCTAAACATATTAAAGTACAGGCATTTCAGACGAAGAAAACATGTAAGTAAAACATTTATGTACAGATAAAAACAAGCTTTTTTTGGAAGTTAGAAATATGTGGAGAGGGCAGGGAGAAGAAGGTGAGGTGGGAAAAGTAAAAGGTGTTATACAGTGGAGAAAGGGAGTGGGCTGGGGGAAGTTTATGAGGTACAAGGTAGGAGAGGAAGTAGAGGCAAAGGGTAAGAGAGCACAGTGATAGAAGGTTGAGGTATATAGTGCATGGGAGATGGTGTTAAAGAGTTTATGTGGTAGGGCTTCAGGAACATTCCCACTTTGAAAGGAGATGAGATTGAAGAAGAATTGTGAAGTTTTAGTGGCTCTGAATATTTTGAAGGGTGGTAGGGAGAGAATTCCAGAGTTTAGCTACGGTGCAGGATAATAGTAGGTGGCCAGGGGGTCGACGAGGCTTATATATCTTTAGAAGATTGAGGTTTTCTGATCTTAAGAGAGCAGTTGGGAATGTAGGGGGTTAAAGAGGTGGACAGAGAAGGACAAGTAGAAGGTTTGAATATGAGCTTGTGAGCAGTAGTAAGTCTAAGGTGTTTGAGGTAGTTAGGAAGTTCGAGCCATTTCAGGGAGTGGAGAGAGAGACAGTAATGCGATGAGTTTCTGGAGTTGGTGGCAAATTTGGAGTTTTATTGTAACAGGCTTCCAACTTGGCCTGTAAGCCTAGCTGAAGATTACTGAACAGGGGGCGCCATACATAAGAGAGGGAAGAAGGTAAGTAGAGGTAAGGTGTGTCTGGTGGAGGCGGTAAGGTAATAACTGTGTCTTTACAGGACACCTAGTTTTTGGTGAGTGTTTTTGATATTAGTTTGGATATGGATGTCAAATTTTAGATTTTCATCAATTATGGCACCGAGCACTTTGATATGTGATACTATTTCTATGGGGCTGTTATTCTAAACAGTCACTGTAAAAGAGTTAAAATGCCAAATTCCAAGAAAAACCCATTGTTGTATGATACATAGACATTCACATTTTTAGAATTCTGTAGCTATTTTTCCAGAAAAAAATGTAAAATCAGTGACCCTGGTCATCGACCATAAACACATGCTTATATTGCAAAGTTTTCATGGAATGGAAGGCTATAAAAGCCATTTATCACATCAAGTATCATTAATTCCTGAAACTTACCACCACTAAGGTTGTATCAAACTTTCCACTTATTCTCTGACATCTACTGTAGAAGTTATCTTTATTTTAAAAGACCCTGAAGTTATATTGCTAACTCTATGCATGCCATCCTAGGACTTAAGGCCCAGAATGCCCTCACCCCTAATATAAGGAACTCCTCCAGCCTTTAGACCAAGCACAAGGGCTGGTGTTAGCATTTATGCAAGCCCCCAGCAAGTGTCAGGTTGGTGGCCCCCCTCTGGACACTTCCAGTCTCCGTATCACCCTGTTATTTCCACCCGCTCCTAACCAATTTGTGAGTTCATGCTGCATTTTTAGGGGTAGTATGCACAGACTGAGTTGCAGCTACAGTGCTCTTATATAATGACAGGATTGTGTACCACACCATGTTGGTCCATCTCATACACGGACATTCACCGTGACTGGCATTTAGTTGCAAGGATGATACATCACAACACCTCTATGTGTAGGCCTGGAATGCTGTTTTACTCCCACAAACATGGAATGCTGTTTTACCCCCCAAACACACATCCTCCAGTGGTCCCCTCTATTTTCCCCCATTCCAAGCTCCCTACACCATGTGCATTACTTATTTCTGTTTTTTCTTCGCATTTTATCATAGTATTTTCAAGAAACATGACTTTCTATATGCTCTGATATGCATTTTAAAGTTTTTTTTTTTCTTTTTACACACCTTTTTCATCCGATGACGGCTTGAATAGAGTTTAAAATTATGACCAAGGAAAGAAATTCAGTGTTGCTGTTCAGCTTTAGTTGTCCTTACATCCTTTCAATACATCTTACCTGGCCAAAATACCACATTAACCATTAAGAAATAACATAATTTAGCCAGGGCCCCTGAAGCCATAGGGTTAAAGATGCTCTGAGCACTTTTGCAACCTTTTAATACAATGGTGACCTGAAGAAAAATCATGAGTAAGACAAGAATTTCATTCTTATTATTTTCTTTCAAGGAAAACATAAGCTGTGCTCAATGCTTAGTCCAAAACTAAAATAATACCACCTGTCCATCTTTATGCAGGACAGTCCCCATTTGATCATTTGTGTCCTGCAAAGAGACTTGAAAAATACCGAATGTCCTGAGAGTTTAGGACTGAAAATATTTCATAAGTTTCCTTTAATAGTTGCATAAAGTAATTGTTTTGCATCTGAAACACCTAAATATTATAAGAAACAACATAAACAAATAAAGCTGTACAGGAATGAGCTTTTATTTTTGCAAAAAAAATGAAGTCTAGTCCTTTCATTGATTATGGGTATGGATTATCCTGCAAAAATGTTATGTTTCTTTAAATAATGTCCCACTTTGGACAATTGAAAAGGTGGTAACCCTAGTTCAACACTGACAAAATAGCATCTCACAATAAACAAACAGGACAATTATTTGTGAGAATACAAAAATTCTATCTGTGAATATTGCCTGTCTCCCTACCCCCACCCCATAGCTGGCTTTAGGCATAGGCCAGCTAGGTGGCCACCTAGGGTGCTGCTTTAGCAGAGGTGCTTTTCCAGTATTTATTTGTTTACTTTTTATTGTAAATAAATGGTTTATTTAAAACATGTTGAATGAATACAGGAAAAACTGAAGAGTAAGACAAACTGTGAGAAAAAGGAAGAAAAATATAATCTGGATGATACAGGTAGAGTAAGATGGGGGCAATGTGGATCCCTTTTGTCTAAGGCACCAGTTGACCAAAAGCCAGCCCTGTCCTCCCCCAAAAAGACAGTCTTTCTCTGTAGTCCTCCTGTGCTGGACTGGAGTGAAAGCACAGGTTCAAAAGGTCACAATCATGTATTTCAACTGACTGCTGTCATACATATACACAAAACGCCTCCTCACTCTTTACCCCTTCTACCAAGGCAGCCACCTGTAGGTGTGTCTAATTTGTGATTGTAAGGAAAATGAAACAATAATGACTACCGTTATGTAATCCACTTTGTTGCTCCTAGAAAGTACACTGCCCCTAACAAGCTATAATAACTTTCGCTGTACACCTCCAAGGTCTGTGAGCAAAGCCAGATCATGATCAAATGATCAAACGGAGTCTTAGGCAGCTTAATGGATCAAAGATCCCCCCACACCCCACAACCATTCTAGTGCCCCATTGCTTGTCTGTCCCTACCAACTCAACATAAACGCTCTTTAAACCTGTCCGTGTTCGTACTATTTTCTTCTTTACTTTTACAAAACTTGCATAGATTTGGTTTAAAACCTGTATTTCAGATTTTACAGCACAAACCTTGATGGCGTGTTGCTAACAAAACAACATAGTTTCACACTGAAGACAGACTTAAAATGAGCAACAGTAGACTTCTCTTCCCTTGAAACTTACATTAATTGAAAATGCATCTGGCCAGTGGTGGATTATGTGTACATTTATAACCACAGACATCCACCAAACTCAGCAATTACAGCAGCATTGTTGACTACATTATTCTCAGATGTCTGTGACAAGAAATTAACAACAATAATAATGATGTCACATATTTCAAATTTGTTTCACACAGAGTAGCTAAAGTATTTCAGTTTAATTCTCTGTCCCCCTCTCTCTATGTCTCTCTTTCTCTCTCTCTCACTCTGTCTGTCTCTCTCTCTCTTACACATGCACACACACATTCACGCACGCACGCACACACATGCACACACACACACACACACACACACACACACACACACACACACACACACATACACACACACTAGTCCTGCAAAACCAGATTATTGACTGTTTAAAAATGACCGGATAGGCACTTAAGGTACTTCAATCTACAGACACCCCTCACAAGTATAACCACTTTGTTGACTGTGTGCACCCATTATTGTTATGAAGAAATAAATTGCATGTATGTTATTAGTAGCTTTGGATAAACTACATGAAATTGTATAAAGATCACTAGCACCATACCATAAAATCCAGTCATGTGTAACACCACTTTAAATAGAAGAGTACTTAATAAGATCATAAGAAATATCAACCACCTGATAACACATGCCAAGCATACCTCTCAACCACCTAAAGCTAGAAATCTGGACAAAGCCACAAATAATGGGGTGGGGGAGGTCCAAAAATAGGGATACTTAGCGTAACCACAGAAATATGTCTAGCTCTACAGTTCTCAGTATTTACTAGCAGAACTTGCTTTAACATTTCTGTGAACCATGCATCCCTCTCTGCATGTTCCACTGGCATACTCTCCTGATATAAATTCATCTTTCATGAAGTTTTCCAGCTATATCATGCAAAGGCATTTTGCCCTTATTCGTGTATGGATTCTCTCTGGATGATTATCATACACGGATATAGTACATCACCAGTATGTAAAAACATAACTTTGTTAGACCAAATAGACTTCAGAGGAAAGACTTTTATACTGTCTTTGGAGTTGGAATAAAACATTAGGAGGTATGAGTGTACAACTTTCACATGAGGAATGCAGGGCTCACCTCCTAAATATATTCTCTGAGTTTAGATTTCAGCAGAATTTTATACTGGCACATTTTGGATGTGTTGGGCTAAGAAGCATCCAACTTCATAGAACTGGGCCTTGGGCATTTATTAAAAAACCTAAAAGCAAGGGCTTTGCTATCCATTTTTCGAAGCATATATTATATTTCCAGTCTGCACTGTTCATGATTTCAGAAAACTAAAACTCTATAAAATTGATACTGCACAAAGTTCATAAATGTAGAACTGTGAAATCCTATACAAAGGGGATATATGAAATTAAGGTAATACTTGCATACCATTAGGCTCTTTTTACTTATATGGCTTCACTAACAACTACATTATTTTATATCTGTCAGTAGAGATGTCTCATGCCTTAGCCACACTGTATATTGCAAAATTATTTTAACATGGTAAGTACTAGCATCACACATCGGAAGTTTAACATGTTTATGTGGGCACAGTATACTTTTTTTTCATTCCTTTCTAAATCAGATGCTAATCAATCAGAGAAGGGTAGAGTATAGCCCTCTGACCTAAGCCTCCAGCTAATCCAGTTGGTTATCGTGATATTCAATTTCTCTAGCATGCTCTGGGTCTTCCTTTGGTCTCTTGCCAGTTGGCAATGCTTGGTAGACCCCCTGTGGGGGACGCCCATGGGCACACTCACCAGGTGATCAACCAGTCTCAAATGATTCCTCTCAACTTAGAGATCAGTGAATGAACTCCAAGCTACTCCCTCATTATAAAATCCCTTACTCCATTTTGGACAGCAAGCCAGCTACCCAGTAAAGGAGCCTTGTTTTCAGTTCTTCTATTTACATTCTTAAGTCTTCAATCATTCCCACAGACTTATGACCATAAATGTACATGTGGACACAGACATGCTAGCAAACTGAAACTCTCCTCCTATAACAATTCTCAGTTAATGATCGCAATCCAGTACAGTGGCTGGAACGCTACAACTGTTTCACACATCTGTTAAGTAGACTTCGAATTTCTTCTACCTTCACTTGTGAACAATAACCCACAATACTTCAATGTCACCACTTTAGGTGGCAGCCCACCCAATGCATTCAAGCAACATTATATCTGCTTTAAGAAGAAATCCATGGTTTCTGATTTGTAACTGCTAATTTTCATCCTGTCCATTTCACACTCAGCAGTTATGCATTCTGAAGATTATAATAATATGCACAAAGTCCCTGGCTATCTGATTGTTGATCAGTGTGCTACAATAATGTCAAATCACAATGTAAGCAACAGGGCCTGCATTGTTACTACATTAATGTATAATATAATATAATGGCACAGACGGCAGTGAGGCTTTATTCTGTGTAGAATGCTGTTATGCGACATGGGAGCAGACTGATGTTTAACAACATTTAAAACAGAATTCTGCTGCTAAGGGATATATATGTATATATAGCTAGATAGATTATAGAGTCATATATATGTCTACAGACATACATACACGTTTGTATGCCTGTGTTTATGTGTGTGTATGTGTGTACATTTTTAACTGAAAATACACCACAAAGAAAACTAGTAAACTAACAGAAATGGAGAATGTCTATCTGACTTGAGCCTGCGAATACAGAAGACTTAAGCTATCACAGTGGCAGGTGGTACTCAAGAGGCTTATTTCCTCTCATAAAATGCTTGTTTGGCATCTACTATTGTGAAGTAAAGGTCAATACTAAAGGGCTCTGTCAGACCAAGTTTGTAGATGACTGCATGCTACTAGCAGTCACTGAATCCCTAAATGACTCAGCCATCTTGCAGGAAGGTTTGTTAAATAGCTGGTGCCAAAATCATGGACTAAAACTAAGTGCCAAAAAATGCATTATTGTATCATTTGGGAAGTCATCTATCCCACGGAACTACCATAATGACAATACACCCCTAAGAGGTGACCCAGTTGTTTGGGATTTGGGAACTTATGTGGACAGTGACCTAATGTCTGACCAACATGTGGCCATTGTCGCAAGGAAGTCCACCTGTATTGCACAGCTTATAAATAAATAAAGGTCTTGTGTCTAGCTCTAGGAATGTCATTATCCCCCTTTACTCAGCCCTAATTAGGCGAATCATTGAATGAAATGCCCCCTTTGGCAGCTATTTGTCCAAACACATGCAACAACTGGAATGCTCACAAAGATACCTTATTAAGAGTATACATGTCTTAAGCATCATGTCTTAGATGGACTGCCTCAAAACCCTGTAATTATACTCAGTATCTTATAGACTGCTAAGAGGTGACCTGTGTCTGGTATACAAGACATCCTCTGACCTATTACTGATGGATTTACTGCACATCAGCACATTAAAAAGTATCTGAAATACTCAGTCTAGGGATCTAATCCTCTTCTGCAACATCATCAGAACAGTTTGGAGGGACAAATATATCACACAGAGGATAGCACTGCTTTGGAACAGACTCCCCATCCACATAAAACAAAGTTCTTCTTTGTCCATATTCAAGCACAACTTAGATCTATGTATGGGAAATAGGAAATGTACCCCAGGACTGCATGACTGTATGACTTATGGACACAGGCAGCTCCTAAATGCTTTATCCTGTGTATGGGTCCCCTTACATTATCTATGGCATGATCCCAGTCATTCTCATTAGGGGCAATATATAATTATCGAACATGAGATGGGTAAGGCCAATCTATAGCCAAATGGGGTACATTATTTACAGCACACAAATGGAAACTGTCTAGGCTTAAAATGGCTCAGAAGGGCAGGTAGCCTAATACTTGATGACTCTATTACAGTCTTAGACTGTGGTTCTTGAATTCCATACTGAATTTCACTTTTTACTTTGACAAACTGCACTTATTAAATGTACTCAGGGTCTATTAATAACCAACTGAAATGTTCTGGTTGGCCATTAGGAACAAGTCCTGGATCCTAGTGAATATGTTTTACATCAGTAAGATGAGAAAAGTAGTCATTAAACAGAAAACACAGACAAGTGAAATCTTATAATATGATTCAAGACCACAGGATAAGAGTGCATGCACCTGGTAATATGCATCAGTTGAGAAGGACACAGAAAATAAAACAAACTGTTAAATGGATGAGTGCAGGAGAGCAGCAATAACTGTCATGGGCTGGAAGCAGAGCAATCTATGGGGCATGAAATGTAGAATGGTGAGGGATGGAGAGTGGAGGGTCTGAAAGAAAGTGGATGGAGTCAAGTGAAAAGTTAAGATAAAGTACAAACAATAACTGTGTGGGGGCTGCAAAACACATTCAATAAATAAAAAATAAAAGCAGCCACATGAAAGGTGAAGAAAATAAGTGGAGAAAGAGGAGACGAAATGGCATGGGAAATGGTTTACAGAAAGAAGGAATCAGGACTAGCTGTGTGGTAGCATGTGTGGACTTGTTTGTGATGGAGCAGGATTCAAAACCCAGGAATAAAACTTAGAATAAGCATTGCAGAGAGCAAACACAGAACCAAGTAAATGATAAGCATCAGACAGAAATGCAAAAGCATAGCAGTACAACAAGTCTTATGAATAAAGTCAACAGGAAATGTAGTAAAAGAATCTGCTCCAGAGGCTTCTACATTAAACAATAACTAAGAGTTAATGTGACCATTTAGCAATGAAGAAGCAGTTATTAACTTGCATGTCACATAGCAGGATCATGATGATATAATAATCCATGGATAATTTATCAAAACATGGTTTGGCAAACCCATTTGTTGAACTGGCCAATCATCACATCACCCTGCAGGAATATAAACTACCAGAATGTGCTATGACCTGTACTTGCTTGAGAGGGGAAAAGGTGCCTTCTCTTATACTGAGTATGGGGTTTCCCTGCTTAATTTATCATCTTTATCAAATTATCGCTTGCAATTGTTTTTTTAATCATCTTTATTGAATTACCACTTATGATACTGGCAATCATACATTTATAAATGAAAACAAACCATATTGACACATTCTAAGTTACAGACATAATACATCACATATAATCTTCTGTACAGTCCTTGCCAATCTAGCATTACATAGCCTACTCAATTCCTGCCTTCCCTTAAACCTCATTCCTCCCCAAAACACCATTCTGCATGTAGTGTTCCCACAATTTCTATTTTTTCTCCGTAATTTGCTCATACCCTTTCCTAATGATCCCACTTCCAGTTCTTTTATCTTTCTTACTATAATCACTCCTTCAGAAATGGTTGGTTTAGACTTTAACATTTTCATACTTTTTTGGCAGCCACCAGAATTAATCTTAGCAAAGACTTACTACGTCTAGGCAATTCAGATCCTGTATCCCAGTTCACAAAATCATTTCCTTAGTTATAACAATTTGCTCACCCAGTATTTACATTTACATAACAGTCTGGAGGGAATTTTTAAAGCCTGCCAACTCATCACACTCCCAGAAAGTATGTTTCCAATTGTCTCTTTCTTCTCCATCATACTTCTAAGCTTCTTCTGTTTTAAAGTCAACTAAAAACTAGTGCTGGTCTTTTACTTAGGCTTCCCCTATCTGTTTCTCTTTGCCTACACTCTGATATCAGTCCTAGATAAAGAAAGCAGTCTCTAGCCTGCATTATAAATGCATTCATGGCCTCTTCCCATTCCGTTGCCTTTCCCTCTCTAATTATTTGCTCACACTACCTCGGTTCCTTTGCCAGTTTTCTCCAGTAAATTCATACCCCCTCTTGCCCATTCTCTGTAACCTTATTTGCAGTCATCCCTATCAGCAGAGTCTATTTTCTCCATTCCTGTGTTGGTTTAGTTCTTAAAATACTTTCTGATAATGCATGAATATAATATTCTGTATGGCTATTGTTATTTTCCTTAAGGATATGCATCCAAAATCCCAATTTCTCCTTATTTCTTGAGCTTCTTCCCTGTTTCATCATTACCCCTTCCCCCTTTGAATTATAGCTTTCTGCTTGTGCTATGTATATGAGCCTTAATTGGGTTACTCTAAAATAACCATTCAAATCAGGTAATCCCAATCCACCTTCTATTGGAAGGATCATCTTATCTCACCTGACCCTTACCTTCTTCCCCTCCCTGATAACCTTTATTAATTGTTGTCCACAACTTCTCCTGTGGGTGATAAAAATATGCCTGACCTGTGTATAAAATTAAAAAGACTGAAAACATTTTCATTGCTTGCATCTTGCTATCCATATCCATAGACAAATTCTTTCAATTCTTCAGCTTTTGTATTACCTTTTGTTTAATCTGCTGTAATAGAATCCTTTTTACCCCATTCCCCTAAGTACTTCATTATATCATATCCCCATAAATATGGGTATTGCTTTATCAATTTGTATATAGTTATATAGTTTACAGCTATAGCCTTTGTTTTATCTTCATTAATTTTATATCCCCAAAAGACATGAAACTGTCTTAGAATGTTCCACAACACTAAGATGTCCTTTTCTGCTTTTATTAGGTACAAAAAAAATCATCTGCAAATAAAGATATTTTTTCTTGATTACCATACCAATTACAATCTTGGATTGATTAGTTCCCTGTTTTCTTTGCCAATGGTTCTAAACATAACAAAAATAACAAAGGGGAAAGAGGGCACTCCTGTCTGATTCCTCTGTTCAGACAAAACTCCTCCCACTTTAATTTTCACCTACAATCCCTCATAGATCCTCCTAATTAGCATTAGTATTGTGTCTAGGAATGGAAATGCTTCTACTACCCTTCCAATAAAATCCCAGCTTACTCAGTTGAATGGTTTCTCAGCATCAATATCCACCACTAATAGTGGTATTTTCTTATATTTTACTTCTGGATCATCTCTGTTCTATTAATGTTGTCAAATGTTTGCCTCTCCTCCACACACCCACACTGATTCATATCTATCAATTCCGGCAACATCTTTGCCATTCTTTAGCCATTATAGACATAAACACTTTATAATAATTGTTTAGAATTGAAATGGGCCTATATGAAGCTGGATCTGATGGGTCTTTACCATCTTTACGTATTACAGTCACCACAGCTTTCTTGCAAGATGTTGGTGCTTTCCACTCCTTTTAAAATACTGATAAACAAAAACTTCCATATCTTTATCACTTTGTTCCCTCCTAGCTTTCAAACTACCACAGGAATACCATCTATTCCTGGAGACTTTCCTGTAGATTGGTTATACATCACCATTTTTATTTGATATCCCCTCATTCTAACTGTTAATAATTGAGCCTTATCTACCTTTAACCATGGCATATTTAATTCTTCCATAAATATCTCCATTCATACATTTTCTTGATTTCCACATTACTCTTCTCTATACAGATGTTCATAAAATGTCCAAAATACTTCTAATACCGTTATAGGAGCTCTGGTTATTTCCCTTGTTATAGGCTCTCTAAGCATGGTAACAACCCTTTCTACTTGCTGTTGTCTAATTCATTGTGCTAAAAGTTTTTCTGTTCTGGAGTTACTATCAAAAAAGCAGTTGCTTAACAGCAGTCATTCTAAATTCATGGAAGTTATCCAGATAGTCCTTATTTTTTCATTAGCACTCTGCAGTTGTGTCTCTACTTGTTCTGTGAGATTCTCCTTATTCTGCAATACTTCCTTTGCTAGTACCTCTAAATAGTTCTTGTTACTTCTAAACCATATCTTTTTTCTTTTAATTCTACCTTATTTTTAAACTCCACTTTAATTTTATCCCACTCCCTAGCAATATTTTCAGAAGAACTTTCTATCTTCCCTAATTCCGAATAACTTCCACTACCAATTCTTTAAATTTCTCTCTTTTTAATTTATAGACGGGGAAGCACCAGTGTCTCCATTTTATTTAATTACCCTGCATTTTTATTTTAGTTAGTATTGGCATATGATCTGAAATAGCTATTGAATGCATATCAAAACTTTCAGTTAAATGCGCATGTTGCTGAGAAATATAATTTCTCTTTAGCCAAGCTCAATTAGCCTAGCCCAGTTGTTGCACCTTGGGCAATAACATGTAAATTCTCTCTGAGTTCCTACTACTGAATTCACATCTTTCACACCAAATATTTTCATAAAATCTTTAAAAATATACCCTCTTTTATTATATTTTCCCTTCCAGTCACCCTAAGATATAGCCTCACTGTTGCAAATCAAATAAATTCCATTTCCCACCAATAAGTAATATTCTGAGCTGATTATTTCTCCCAGAATTTTCTTAAGCTCCACAGTAGCAATTTTAGGTGCAATATAAATATATGCGATCATAATCCTCCTCCTTTGTCAGTAGCTTAGTAAACAAATCTACCATTATTATTATCTTTTTTTCCTTCTGCTATCATTATTGGAACTCCTCTCACAATTAATATATGTGCTTCACTTTTCCTTTGTCCCTGATATTCTGCTGAATGACCATGCTGAAATTATTTTTTGTCCAAGTCACATGCTCAGCTCTTTTTAAATATGCCTCCTGTAGCATAGATATTTTCACTCTGCATTTTAAACATAGTTAATTATTCTTTCTTTTTTGTACATGTCTGTGAGACCATTCACATTTAGCGATAAAATGGAAAGTGTTGTCATTACGATAAAAGTTATTATTCCCTGTTATGTGTAACAGCTTTTATAAAGTGTCTAGTTTCAGCTTTTGTGTTACATTTATACAGTAATATTTGGCAGGTTGATCTTTTATACAATTGTTTCTTGTTGTATCCATTTAAACCTACATCACATCTTACAAGAATTTTTATTTTAATGAAAACTCTCAAACAAAACAAAACAAAATCATCACACCCACTGAACACTCCCAGAACCCAATAACTTAATAATGTACAAAACTATATATAACTTCAAATAATGAGGTTTAACCCTCCTAATAGATACAATTATCCCAGACTGAAAGCTAGACTCATAGGCTTGAATTAACCTATAATGAAGGTTATCCATGCTAAGACACATGCTGCAGCCTGTGCTTTTACTTCCACTAAGTGCTGTCTGTTTTGTCTTATCTTTATTCCTCTCCTAGATGTAGACAACAACTTGAGTACTTTCAGAAATCATTATCTCCTAGCCATTGAGAAAAAGAGGTATTCTTTTTTTTATTGCCCCCTTATCAGATTGTCTCCATAAAAACATGGGAACCAGATATACAGTTGCCCTCCACTACAATACTGAACTGTAAACATTTATTTGCTAGAGGAAAACTTTTCATTATATTCAGAGTTCTTTTATTTATTTGCTTCCCTTTAAAACTTATTTCATCAAGTCACTCCCCTTAATCCAGTCATTCCCCTGTGCAAAAGTAAGAAGAAGCATATTTTTTTCTTAAATTGTGCTCTTTTGTGCAAGTTTTCTTCTCTTTTTACATTGCGGTGTATATATTTCTTAAAACTGAACAAGAAGAAAGAAGGAAGGAAAACATACAGTTACCTGTTTACTTTAGTATCCCTATTACACACATAAATAACTGAAAAAGTTTAACTTTACAGCATGCAGTATATATCTGTCATGCATTATACAAGTACTGTTAACATTTTGCTTTACTTACAGTTAACTTTTTCTTTACTCTTCCCCTCTCCTAAATATTCTTCCAAACATTAATGACATGAAATAGGGCATATGCTTTGAAGTCCAGTACAAGTTTAACAACATTAAAAAGTCCAATATTTCCAGGTTTTCTTGTTCTTTCATATTTCACAAATATAACACATGCTTTGTAATCCCACATTTATTCATCAATTTCCAAGCTGCTAGTTTTCTTCTTGTAGATTGCCATCTTCCAAATCCAGTCTCTGATTCACTTCCAATGTACTCTTGGTTCTTCTAGTCTATTATTCTGCTTTTTTTATGTTTTTTTCAGGCATTTTCTTTTGGAACCTAGGAAACACTTTCACTGGCATTGTCGCTTTATGGGCTTTATTATCAGAAGAATAAGAAGCAGAAGCCCCTTCTGCTTGACAGCTCTCTTTTTGCTGAACAAATGTTGTATGTCTTCCTTAGCATGTTCGGCATCAAAAAATTATTCTGACCATTCAAAAAAATTTTTTGATAAATAGCTGCTTGAATCTCACACCTGCTTCTCAACATTTCCTGATTGCTAAAATAAATTTACTCCTCTTCTACGGTGTAGAGTGAATAATCATTTTCTACAGCCATTCTACTGTCTCCAACTTTTAGTATGTTGTCCTTCGGACACAATTTTGACATAATCAACACTTTCGGCTGACAGGATTGCATCTTTACTACTAGGTTATCTTCTCATGGCCAGATTTGGAGCATACATATGATGTGCCCTTTCAATTAGCAACTCCTGTTGTGGAATACCAGTTCAGTTGCTTACTTGTGCTTTCATAAAATTAAGACAGTATGTCCCTTCCAATTTCTCTGGTACAGCAGAAAATGTCAGATTTTCCTTACATGCTCTATCTTCTAATTCTACATTTTTTTGAAACATCTCTTCTTAAACAATCTCATACTTGGCCAGCCTTTTTTTCATTTTGACCTCTGATTTTTCTAGTTTTATCAGCTCATCTGAATATCTTTTTAAAGCTTCTTTCATCTTTTCCAGTCTTTTGTTATTTGAGATAATATACTCCTTCAGTGTTTTGTTTATTTTAATCAGATCTGAATACAGTTGACTTATTCTTTCCACTAGATTCCTGGAAGTCATGTCTTGCAGCAAAGCCAGAGTTTGAACTGCTTTTTGATGAACAGCTGCAGGATTCTTCCCAGCCAGTGTTTTCTCCTCAACTTTTGAGATTGATTTTCTTTCAAATTCTCTAAATTTCTTTTTTGATGGCATCCAGGTGGATTGATTTTCTTTCAGATTCTCCGAATTTCATTTCTGATGGCATCCAGGCAGTGCACTTACTAGCCAGTTACTGAAATGTACCCCAAAAGACAAATTCACTGGGTCTCATTTTTGAGTTTCTGTTTTCACACTTGGAGAGCTAAAACTAAACTTCTACTGTGTTCAGCCATCTTGGAAGTAGTTTTCTATACCATATTATTATAATGGTACTATAAACTGTGGTAGCTGCAACTTTGTATAATCCATGACTAATGTGACTCTCCATTCTGAATACTGATTTTCCAGTCTTTGCTCTACTTCATCTTCCACTCAAATGCTGGATACATCTCTGACCTTTTCCATGAAATATAGATGCTACAAGGCAATACTGAAAATGGATGGTGTGAAATGATTTAAGTTCTACAAGTGTGTTAGGCAATGTAGCATTTCCTAAAATCCTGTAGTCCTAATATACATAAGTAAAATAATCAGAGGCTAATTAAAAAATCCAGCCAGATGAGGATAATAAGATGCATGTTTTTATTAGCATTTGCGTACTTATGTGAAATATCTGTTTTGTGTATTCATTACCTGCATTCATTTATGTGCAGAGAGTCATTTTATAATTGCTGTAAATACTGACTTCATTTTGCTTTTGTTGCTTCTATATATATATATATATATTTTTTTTTTTTGTAAAACTCTTAACATGGAACTATTTAATGCCTTTATAGTACTTATCTCTGCTGGTGAAGGATACAAGTTCAGTGAATAAACTGCAGATGTGTCACATGCATACTAAGCAATGTTTGAAAAACAAATGGAAAAAGAAAACTTACTTATTAAAATGTCTAGACAGTCATAAGCTCTGACCAGCTAGATGGCTGACAGAAGGATTTGAAATGAAATGACTTCTTCACAGAACAAAGCCCCAAAGGAAATAGTATTTATCTTTAAAGATAAGAAACCTAAGCTGACTACAATGATCAAGGAATTTAAATAGTTTAGATAAACAGAAACATTGACTTTAACTTGGGAGCTGCTAATTCAAAAGCTATATTTTATGCAGCAAAAGAAAAAAACTGTCAGAGGAGAATAATAAAACCTTTAGAAGTTAACTGCATTCAGAATGAAAGTACACATACTGTGGTCTGCTGTTTTGACTGCTATGGTGACTTGCAAGAGTCAGAACACACTGTGACTTCTTAACGTCTCCCTTTACCAGTATTTGTATCACACCAGTCCATATAACACAAAAGCACTTGTTCTATTCATAGGTTCATAGGTTCATAGATTAGTACTAAGCTAACTGCTCTTGTGAGCCATTTTAAGCCTAGCCAATTATCCATCTATTTAAATGGAAAGAAGTAGTAGGTTTTTAAATCTCATTACATAATGCCAGTGATTAGAATTTCATTGTCCTTATTGCTCAGAAAATGCATGTTTATGTAACACCTGTTATTTTGTTGACTTTTTAAGTGAACTAGAATTTTTTGTTACTGGACTTATGATGCCTGAATCCCCATTTAGACTCATGGGCAGTAAACTGCATTACAAGAAGATAAAAGTTTTGTGTGTGTGTGTGTGTGTGTGTGTGTGTGTGTGTGTGTGTGTGTGTGTGTGTGTGTGTGTGTGTGTGTGTGTGTGTGTGTGTGTGTGTGTGTGTGTGTGTGTGTGTGTGTGTGTGTGTGTGTGTGTGTGTCTTACAGCTGAAGAACCAGCTAAATGCATTTGGTATCTGAGTGTCATGATAGATTATTAGGAGAAATTTGCTATAACAGTTTGTACTGTTACAGAGAAAGGGCCCTTTTATTGTCAGGTACAACTGGCAGTCTTATGTAGCCACTTGGATGGCCATTCATTTTACAAAAGCAAAATATATACTGATTTTTTTTTGAAGGTGACAAACTCAGTATGTATCAAGGTCATATGCGATTGTGTGTGTTCCTGTGAAATGAGAAACAAAAATGCTATTTTTCTAAGAAAAACTAGCATTTTAAATCATTTTGATTTGCTATAGCAAAAGATGCATATTTTACATGCTCTGACAAGCATGCCCATATTTGAGATTCTGTTGTCTACTTTCCCTAAAAGGTATTAGGCTGTACAAAAGAATGTGAAAGTGTGGTTATCAGAAGGTCTTATTTTGAAATTTCACAAGAATATCTTGAAGCAGCACAGGGATATTGTCATTTTAGCAAAGGATGGAATTCAGGTGAACATGGCCTTTATAAAATTGACTATTGCCATGTTTTACAGTGTTGCAAGGTAACAAACTAATGTTGCTGGCATCTTTTGTTTCACCATGTTTTATACACTGTCATAGTCAATATATGTTTCAGCCTGTTCCCCTTCATATGATCGAATTTCTCTAAACTCGAAAGTCATAAACTCGAAACCAGAATCTCGAATTTAGAGAAACTCGAACATATGAAAGGGACATAAAAAAAATTAACACCTTTCAAATGTTTTTGCAAGGACAAAATGTGCCCCCCACACCCCCCCTACTTAAATATACCTACTCAGAGATCGCACTATAGTGAAGGAAAGGGAAATCTCCCATTCCACGCTATACGCATAAGCACAAAACGGAAGATTTTCCATTCCTCCACTATAGTGCGGTCATGGAACATTCACATTTAAACAGCTAGGGTACAGGGGGACCTGGCCCCCTGCAATAAGGTAAGTTAACTTTTTATTTTTTTAAACCTAAGGCTCCCATTCACAATTTCGAGTGAATGGAAGTTTGAGATTCTGGTCTCGAGATTATGAATTTTGAGCTTCCATCCATTCGATCTTGTGAAGGGGAGCCGTTTCAGTCATACAGTCTGCCAGGTTTTTGACATTTGGCCTTTTGCAATGGTCTTTCTGAAGTTGGTCTTTTGGTGTTAGATTTAGCAGTGTGCTCTCTTTGAACTAATGTGCAGTGAATAAAAATCTCATTAGGTAAGGGTTCTCTGTTATTTTCATTGCTTGCTCTATATCTTAGATATACTTTGAGAATGACATGCGTATAGTTCTTTGGTTTATATATGAAAGTTTGACAATACCTTTTTCAGCTCACCATTTGCCAAAAGTATGATTTAAAAAAAAGATTATTGGAAAAACCTATAAAAACAGAAAAAATATTTTTTTTCAGGGGGGGCAAGTCCCCTGCACGTCCTAATGTCTGAGGCAAGCCCCCCACACCCCCCAGAAATACATATACCAACTCCATGGTCATATAACAGTAGAGAAAATCCCTGAAAAGCATACTGTCAGCAAGTGAAATACATTGAACAGCGATGAAACACCTTGCATTAAAGACACAAGACAACAGATGCCTGCAAAGACTCATAGATATAACTGTTTTTTAATTGTAGTATAATTGCCAGTATACAGCTGTGAAATGGGAATCTTGTATCCTCTTAACACAGTCCCCTATGCACCGTAACTCTAAATTGTGGGTAGAGTTTACAAGTGTAATCTGTACCTAGATTAACAGCCACATTTATTTTTTTTGCAAATGTTTTTATTACCATGGGACACTTCTATTTTTACATGCATCAGGCTTCCTTGTTTACTTTGCTGGAGTAGATGGTGGAAAATTAAAAGATATAAATGAGAAAGTCTTATTAAATTCTTCTCCATGAAAATATGTAGTGGATATGCTGGAAAGTGAGGGACCGTTTCTAAAGAATAACAGGTAATCTGAATATAAAATAGTTTTATGCTGACAATGTGAAGCTACTGTAGTGTGTCATGAGAATTAACATTCTGTGTGAACAGTAAGTGTTCAAGGCTTTAGCCTTCAGGAGCTCCTACTGGTTATGTATTTCTTTTGCAATTACCTTGTGCAAAGATTCTGTTTAGATAATGTGTTGCCTTGTTAATAGGCTGTCATGGGGATACCAAATAAGTGACGTTGATTTGTGAGAAGCAAGTAATTTAAAGTGTCAAAAATCATTTTTACATGAGCAAAAACTATCCTGTTTAGTTTGCCTTTGTCTGATGATAAGGGAAGTATTTATGATGGGTATCAGTGGACTGATAGTGAAGGTGCAGAAGAGTTTAAGACATTCTAAGCATGAAGACTATTTGCATCTGTATAACTAGATCAAGAAAAGATAAGATTAAGGTTTTGAAAGACATGCTGGACAATCTTATAGGAAAGAATGTAGTATGTATAGGCCTGGAATCACTGGCTAAGTACATTCTGCAGTAGCTGAAGGTCATGATGTTGAAAAAGTTATTTGATTACAAATTTACACTCTTGTGAAGAAAGGCAGACTTAGCTACTACAGTAGTGGATAGTAGGTATGTATCTTTTACAGCTATCCCATATATTTTGTTTTTCCTTGTTCCCTACCAACTAACTACTGTGCCCATATTGTAAAAAGTAATGTTGGGCCTCCCTAATTACAGTCAGCTGATAATGCCACACTTTAGTTTCATCCTCCATATTGTTCACAAAATGCATGTTGATGTAATGCAGGTTATTATTTTAACATTTTTAAGTGAATTAGAGTAATATTTAAACATTTTCCATTATTTTGGACATGTATTACCTCCCCCTTTCTTTTGCCTTTGTCCAGAATTCTCAAACAAAGAAGTTCAGTAGTATGCCGCTGGCATTCATAAACAAACGGCAGTGCCATACTTCACATCTGTCCAGAATTTTGCAGAATGTCCAGATTTTTGCCTCATATTTTTAGTCTGCTCCTCATAAAATCTGCCTTTCTACATGGAGATGGTGTGGCTTGTGGATTGGGGCCTCCAAACATTTCCCAAATTTGGCCCTACAGCTGCTAAGTCCAGTCATAAGCTAGACTATTATCATCACATCCACCTAAGGACAGAGAGAGGCTTTCTCTAAAAAATGGTACAATAATGCATCAATGTTTGATGCACATATTCAGTACTTATCAATGCAATGCAGACACCTAGAAACAGGTTTTAAAACTCTGTACACATTTCAATAGGTGTTTTTTTTCAGCAGCAGAGTTTGAGGTAGTTATGTATTTCACAATAGTACTTAAGACAATTATGAAGTATCTTTAATATTTTAAAAAAAGTCAATTATCTATGCAAGGATGCAGTTACATTCATGATAATCCATGGACAGGCAGACTTCATGGTAACTACTGGTTATTCTCAATGGACAACAACCTGTAAATAAAAGAGGGTTAGAAAAACGGTTATAATTATAAAGTCTTGTCCACTGTGTCTTATTGGACTTGACCAGTCACTCAGAAGAGTCATGTCTGAGTTCATCTCATTTGGATAGACAGTCTGAGTGTCTTCATAATTCATTTTGGATTTGGAACTTCCACCTTTGTCTCAAGATAGCTGGTTAAGGCACAGTCTTCAGTGGAGCTGGAATATATCTGATATGTGACTTTCACCTTGAGACTTGTCAGGAATGGCTTGGATATATCTCAAGTTTTGTCTCACAACAGAACCATGTAGGACCATTTTTGCACTGTAACACCAGCTGCCAACCCCTCTGTCTTCCCCTCAAGCATAAATCATACTGGTTGGCCTGTCTGAAGTGCAGGTGGAACAATGCTTGTCATAAGAATTCTAAAAAGCTTTGTCTAACTGAAGGCTCATAATTACAAGTATCGACTTGATTGAGTTGACAAAGTTTTTCAGAATTGGATTTAGATCTAAGTATAGCTTCTACATCACCTACCCCTGGTGAAGAGTGTCGCTTTTCACTGAGTTTTGTCACGACGTTTAGTAGTAACTCTCAAGCCATTATGTCTATTATACGTAAAAATTGGCATTTCATTGCTAATAATTCATTTTTAGTGGAGAAATTGGGCACTTGGCCTTGATTTGTTTACAAAAGAGGTAGTAATTTAAAAGAACTATTACAGAGGGACTTGTCTCGGCATTCATTCAATAGACGGATAGGCATGTCTCCCTGTGGTTTCTGTAACTGGTGCAAAATGGTTAAAGCAGGGGAGTCCTTTGTTATTAGGAAGAGAAAGTATCAGATCCATTATCCGTTAAATTGTGAAAGTAAGTCAGTTGTTTATGTAGCCTTATGTGATTGCTGCACCGCCTTTTATATAGGTAAGACGGACCGAAAAGTCCGTGAACGTGTTTACCAACATGCGTATGCAATCAAGAACAAAAAGAATGAAAATGCTTTGGCTAAACATGTTATTCTTAACCCAGGGCATAGTTTTCACTTTATGGCTATTGATCAAGTTCCCTCCAGTATTGGGGGGGGGGGGCTTTTTCATTGATCCTTGAGAACCGTGTACTTGAATGGCAACTGAGATTAGATGCTTTCAAGTTCCCAGGACTCAATGAAAACTGTAATATTTCCTCAGTTTTGAAGTTGAGGAGTTATCTGAGATAGGGCTGTTTGAATAATTTAAAAACTGCCCCTGTAGATGCAGTCCAGGTAAAACTTCCCATGCAGGCTGCTTTAATTGCCTGTTATGTATTTTTATTAGGATAGATAGATATCCTTTTAAAATTTATTATTTATTTTTTATTTTTTCAGACTTGTTGAGCATACATATATTTTATTGTATGGCCATTAGGAGTATTGTAGATGTCAGTCTTTTAAGTTATCTTAGTTAGGTTATTTCTGGTTATTTTACATTAGTAAAGCATTTACAACATTTTAAAATGTTTATATTTGTGACGACTGGGTCAACAGTATGTATAGTATCATTTTTAGTATTTCCTATGAATTTATATAAGTAGTTTGTTATAGTTATAAACTGTGAAATTTACATGCGCTTTTGTCTACTTGAAAAGTACACTTTGAGTATATATTTCATTAGTATGTTAGGTATCTTTTACCAGCATTTATTTGTTGACGTAGTGTTCATGTCACTTCCTGTTTTTGACTATTTTTGCTGGTTGTTCTGATTTGAACTTCGTCTCTGATGAAGCTACAATTGTGTTAGTGGCGAAAACGCTTGCTGTTTGTATCAAATAAAACTTGCGTTCAGGATTTTTGGTGTTTGGTCTATTGGTCGCAAGGTTGCCTGTGGTCTTCTACGTTCATTTGAGTTTTTGAGAACTAAAAGTAAACAATATCCCACATGGAAAAAACAATGAAGCTAAAAACAGATTAAGTTCAAAGTCAAATAGTAGGCAAGATATGTGTGTGCGTGTGTGTGTGTGTGTGTGTGTGTGTGTGTGTGTGTGTGTGTGTGTGTGTGTGTGTGTGTGTGTGTGTGTGTGTGTGTGTGTGTGTGTGTGTGTGTAGGTGTGTGTGTGTGTGTGTGTGTGTGTGTGTGTGTGTGTGTGTGTGTGTGTGTGTGTGTGTGTGTGTGTGCATGCATGCATGTGCATGTGTGCGTGCGTGCATGTGACTGTGTGTAGATATGTGTGCGCGTGCGTGTATGTGCATGCATTTGTGTGTGCGTGCGTGTATGTGAGTGCATGTGTATGTGTGCATGCTTGTGTGTGCATGTGCGTACATGCATGTGTGTGTGTGTGTGTGTGTGTGTGTGTGTGTGTGTGTGTGTGTGCGCGTGTGTGTGTGTGTGTGTGTGTGTGTGTGTGTGTGTGTGTGTGTGTGTGTGTGTGTGTGTGTGTTTCTGTGTGTATCTATGTGCATGGGTATGTACATGTAGGCATGCATGTATGCAAGTGTGTGGTAGGGTTGGGTAGCAGAATGATTCTGTACACAGTATTTTGCAGTTTCGCATTAACTCTTTAACACTTCTGTGGTGTGAAATATTGAACCTTTTACAGCCTACACACATCCTTGATTTTCAGAGCATTTTCTGAAAAATCAACTTAAAACACATAAGATAATGAAGGCTTTTCTACTGTGGGACATTGTATATTAATAATCTTATCGTTATTTTATTAGAAAATCCTTGCTCTTTCTGGCAAGCCGCTTAGTTAAAAAGTGAGACCCAAGAAAGGTCTGGACACCATAAGGAGCTGTGGGTGTTAAATGGAAATATACAAAATACAGTGCTATAGGCTTGAATGAGTCAAGGATGTTATATATGACACAATATATTAGTAAAAAACAGTAGGGCTAATTATCAGTGATACAAAATAACTTCATATTTTAAGTATGTCAGTGAGCTAATGGCACTGCAAAGGACAAAAGTAATATAAGAGTAATAATTCAGATGGGAGTCAAGACTCAGAATAAACTATCCCTGGGATTCATGAAGCTCGGTGCAAGGCCGGCGTTAGGCTTGCGCTGACCGTGCGGCAGGAAGATGGTGCAGTAGCACCAAATGCATAGTAATGAAGGCGCACTGCTGACACAGCCACGTGCACAGGAAAGGAGTGCAAGTGCATAGGGTGTGTCGAAGTGCCGCACGGAGGCGTGGAAATGGCAGCTGTCGATGTGCAACCTAAAATGCTTGCATATAACAAGTTGCAAGATAGTAGCCATGTCAGTGTCCCTGGATAGTGAAACGTATGCAAAGCATGCAAGAAAGTACCTGCGAACACAAAGTGATGAAGCAAACACAAATGCACGGTAGGGAATAACGGGTCCCTATCCCGCGAACAAATGACATGGAAGACCATGTGGCCATAGTCCAATGCAGTGTAGATAGCCATACCAAGTGGAAGTGAAACACATCATATGTTAGCAATCCGCCAGTAGGTATGTCCAGCCCAATGGTGAGGGTCACCAGCTGACCCATAATGTGAGGGAGGGTACACAGCTGGGCAGATGTGTCCATAACAAAATACACGACAAATGTAGATATCTAGCGACCGTATGTCCGAATTATATCCCACAAGGCATGTAATAGTCACATACAAAAAGTATGTCCATATGTCACATACCAAATGTGATAGGAAATAGAATAAGCATGCAAATGAAACAAAAGGAGCATGCAAACAGCCACAACAATAAGGACACATGTAGGCTGAAAGGAACAGTATTATCCATACCATCGACTAGGATTACCACCTGTCCCACTTTACGAGCGACAGTCCCTCTTTGGGCAGTTGTGTCCTGACAAAAACATGTAACAATGGCAAATGTCCTGAGATTATAGGACAAAATTATTCCCTATACATTATGTAATAGTTGCATTAAACAGGTTTCCTGTATCTAAATTACATAAATGTTATAAGAAACAAAATAAGCAACTGAACTGCATCAAGAATAAGCTGTTATATAGGCAAGAAGTCTAAGTTCTATCCTGTGTACTGACCATGGGTATGTGTCGGCCTGTAAAATGTGATGTGTGTACCAAAAATATCCCACTTTGGTCAATTGAAAAGGTGGCAACCCTACCATCGACTGTGGGGAGGCATTGTCCACTACAGTCGGACATGTGGATGGAATATATCCCATCCTGGACATAGGAAAAGGTGGCATCCTACCAATGAGTACAACAGGCCACCAAACTCCAGAAGTCAGTGGTACAGGCTGAACTTGTCAGGATGTGTAACAGTCGAACGGGTAGTACCCGGGTATACCACACATGTAATGAATGTGAAGTATGGGCGTGTACCTATGTGCGTGAGGTATAGCATGTGGAAAGCAAACATGGCAGGGTAGTCCACACAACCATACAGGTACCAGACACATGTAGGATATTCAATGTGTTACTCTGGCTGTGTCATGGGTCAACAACCAAAGCACAGATATAAGGGGTGTGAGGAATCTGTGTGTGGGGTGGATGGCTAATGGTACAATCCTCCAAGGCGATACTGTGTCGTATGCAGAATAGGTGAACCGGAGGTGTATGAGGGAGCAGCGGGTGAAGCTGAAAGAAACACAAACATATGTATAAACAGCTGTAATACAAGCAGACAGGCCATACTGTAGAACACACTCCCACAAACAGAGGAATATTGAAATGTGCGATACAAATGTATAGATATGTCACCGGCACATACCCACAGATTGGCCCTGATAGAACTGGCCATAACAAATGCAACACACCTGGATGAAACTGGCCATAACAAATGCAACACACCTGGATGCATAATGGACTACCCAGCATCCCCTCCACATCACACAACCCGCTCCCGTACCTGAACGTCCACCAAATCCAGCCGTACGTGGCCTACTGGTTTGGTGCAGCCACAGCTACACATAGTGATCACTATGCATATGTAGTAGGTAGTGCCAGCCTAAGTGGTTGCAGGATTGCACACGACCTCAGCACATTTTCGTAACTCCAAAACGATGTTCGGTATTTGTCGTGTTGTGGACCGGTACAATGTTTGGATATCCCTCATGGGATACGTAACCTGTGTAAACATTAGAACGGAAGACACGAAGTCCAGTCCTGTAGATATCTGGACAGACGTTGGAATGTGCATTAGAGGTGCATGACACTGTCCAGCCATAAGTGGTCATGCATAACCTACTACGCAGGATCAAACACTTGCCCGTTACGCACGTGTCCTGGCACAAATAAGCGGAAATATATTGCACACATTCGCATAGTGGCAAATGGTATAAGGGTGATGAAGGCACTGACGTAAACAGGATAACCCTGATCTACTGTGTGAGGGACACTTAATGTGTGTGTAGGTGTGACCGACCACACCTGTCAACCTCTGAGAGCAAGATATCTGGACAAAGCCGTGAATAAAAGTATACCTGTCAACCTCTGAGAGCAAGATATCTGGACAAAGCCGTGAATAAAAGTATACCTGTCAACCTCTTAGAGCAAGATATCTGGACAAAGCCATGAATAAAAGTGGGACAAAGGCCCAAATGTATGGACAGAGTATGAAGTCTGAAACTCAACTGTCTGTCATTATGTTCTGACTTCAGTCTTTAATGACTAGCTACTGATGTGCCAGAAAACAACAGTTTATTACAGATGTCTGTACATATTTACAGTAACAAACCTTCACATTTGTTTACTGTACTACTGCATACCTGTAGTTAATTCATGTCCAAAATAATAATCCCCATACGAATGCATACAGGAAATAGTCAAATGTGCATGGGAACACCCCTCACCGTGGATTATGTATTGTAACCACTCCCACCCATATTACGTATTGCCAGCATAAAAAGCTGCTGGCAGGTGCCGAAAGACCTGTGTCTGTAAACACAGTTAAACCTCTGTAAAATGGACAAATTCTGTCTATGTGCTTTGTCTGGCATTTGAACTCGGTCAGGGCAATTCCGTTCATCAGGCGGACAAGCCTAAACCCAGATCACCACATGAACACCCTGACAATCAAAGACTTTTATGTGCCAGGACTATAAGCCTTGGAGTTCTGCATATCCTTGGAGTGATTAAATATGCAGCTTGGGTCCAGAGCAGTAGGGAATAGGGAATGTGTAATATGTAGTACCGCGTTTTTCCCAGCAGGAGAATGGATGCCTGTGTTGTAAGTGAAGCGGTGAGGCATATGTTAATGTAGCTATGTACTATGGGTATGCATATAAATGAGTCAGAACACCAATAGTATAGTGGTTACAGCATCCAGTCCCGGGTCAACTACGACTACAGCACATATGAGTTAATGAATGCGTGTGTGCTGTAAAGATATTTAAATATGTAAAGTTGAACGTGTGTTTCGCATATGTCTGTTAACCAGATTACAGATATTGTACTGGTACCGTCACAATAAAGAAAGCCCACGTAAGCACAAAGACTTAGTAAACATATGTAACCCACAATAAGGATATGCAAGTGCGAATGTGCGTGTGTAATCCGCTCACAGCATAGCAAATGAATGCTTTTTTCTACACATTTATTTATATATCTATATATGGATATATATTTGTGTATAGATATATATCCACAGACTTAAACTAAATAAATATATGAAATAAAGACTGTACAGACATATATATATATATATATATATATATATATATATATATATACATATATATATATAAATATATATATAGATATGCACACACACAATTACATTAATCAATATATACATAACAAACATATAAACATTTTTCCTTGTAGATATAACACATGTACATAAATTGGTTACGTCATAGCTATTATGGATAGACATACAGACATGCAAGAAAGGTAAATACACTGCTACTTTCAAAACCATTGACCGGAAAGTACCAGTGTGCCAAATCTGCAAGTTCTCTTTAAACATGGATACAGGTATCCTTTACAGGACTCCAAAAAGTGTTTTTTACAGGCAGCGGCCAGTAATAATCAAAGCTAAGGACGTTACATCCGCAGCTACATTATAGCTGTACATGCAACAGTAGCTTGTGCAAGGGTAATAACACATGGGTTGACAGAATGTATGACATATGTCCTGATACGCGGAGAGTGGATAGTGCTTACAAGTATCTTTATACTTTATTAACGCTCACATTAAATATGTCTTATGACTACTGTGGAGGGGTGTCAGGTATGGGAATCATGGGTATACAATTTTGGGCTTAGGTTCACAGGTATTGGTTGGCAAAGATTTATTAGGTCCGCCCCATGGGAGTGATTAATATTCCTATGTGGGTATAGCACACGCCTATACCTTCCAAAAATGAAGAACCCATCTACTGACTTATATCAGTGTCATCTAAGTGATTATCATGGACGTACATGCATACGAATAAGATGGTAACCATACCTCTCAACCTTTCAGAATAAGACTTCTGGACAAAGGCATATTTAAATAAGTACAAATAGGGACTATGTTAAATATTCCTCTGACAAAGTTAGAACGTTGATAGAATAATGGATAATTCATTAGTATGAATGTTTTGAGGGCTATTAGTTATAAACTACTCATGGCAGTCATTATTATCTAACCTCACAGTCCTTAATGACCTGCCACTAATTTACCAGAAAGGCACAATATTATGGAAAAAGGAACAACATTATAAGTCCAAGTTCGGGACATTTACCCAAAATGTGTACAGCTGAGAGGTATGAAGGTAACCCTGTCCTAAATAAATGTACAGAACTAGTGATATCAGGTGGACAGGTGTGAAGAAAGACGGGATGACAAATGACAAAACATGTATAAGTTAAAAGCATGTACTGCAATAAATATGAATGAATACTTATGCCCTGTGATAGTCAATGTGGAAGATTAATAGTGTCCCTCAGGGTGTTAGGCAGTGTCCCTCATACAGTGTTCAGTCTCCCACACTCGCATGTGAGTTCTGCCACTGATGGAAAGTGGAAATACCGGTGAACACATAAGGTAGATGATAGCATAAAATGTTTTGATTAGCACCTGTTGGCTTTTGCGAGGAACACAACACTCTTGGTGGGTGTGTCCTGCAAAGGGAATGTAATGGCATCTGGCCTGTGATTTCTTCTTGTGTGTAGTGGTGTAATAAAATGATATATCTTGTATCAGAAACAGATACATGTTATAGGAAACAGTATTATCGACTATACTACTACAAGAAAAATCTAAAGGTATGAAAAGTGCTGAAGTAGTCAGTTTAGTAGTGACCGCAGGTATGTGTTGACATGTCAAATGTCACAGCTGTATATATAGTGCCTATAGAGCTGTCACTGTTACAAATGATGAAAGTGGGAGCTGCTTTGTAGAAATATTAGACGTAGCAGGCCAAAACATACCTACAGCCATGCATACTCGACAAATAGACATATTAGCACACAGCAAAGCTTAGGCCAGGAGTCATGGAGCCTTGGCCGGTGTGTACAAGTAGGGGAAGAGTAGAGCAAGGCAAGATGTCTGCTGAGCTATTCAGCAATATCCTGCAGGGGCATGTAAGACAGCCCCTAAAACAAACGTTGCACGGACAATGTTAGGATATGCAAATAACCCCATTTGTAGGTGAAAGCTATGCAAATGATGTAAATCTGTGATACATGAAACAGTAAGCTGTCCATGCAAGAGTACAGTTATGTGCAGAAATGTACTCGGATGTTAACCGAGTTACATTCTGCAAGTAGCTAAACTGAGCAATGTCAGCTGCAAATAAAGGATGAATTCAGTTGAAAAAGCATGCCAATGGCCAAATATAAGGCCAGTGGCATATTTTCCCATTGGAAATTAATAAAACTCTATCTGTCCTCCCCCGATCTCCAGTGTGTAAGCGTAGTGCAGCGGCGTGAAAACGCGCTGCACTTTTAAAACAAGAAAAATATTTAAAATACACATAGCAATTGTAATTTCAGTTAACAGTTAGTTCACCATGCAGGTGAATGTCAGGCTAAAGACAAGATGGCTACTGAGTACTGGTTGCTATGTGTGGAAGTGCTCTGTTAGAGATGTAACCAAGCATTAGTAGGCAATCCAATGCAATTGAGGCTGAGGATAGTGAATCACAATTTGTCATGCCATATGGACCAAGCCACTACAGTGGAAGAGTAGGTTAAGGGGACTATCAGAGTAGATGATAGTTGATATCATGAGCGTGTATGTATAAAACACTGTAATCCTATTGGAGCAATGTGTCACATGTTGGCTGTCAGTTACTCATCAGTGGAAGAGGTGTGTTATGATTTATCCTAGGTACAGACAGGAAACTGACAGTGTATGCCATGAATATCACTGAAGTGTCTTGCAAGCCTGCTGACAGTGTGTTCGCGCCTGTGAGCACCTGTAAGCCCGAGTAAGTATGTGTGCACACGTGTCAGCCCGTGTGCGTGCGTTGAAGAACGAGTAAGCTAGTGTAAGAATGTTGAAGCCCGTGTAATGTCATGTAAGCCAGTGTACATGTTTGTAAGCATATATAAATCTGTACTACACACATCACACACGTACTGCACACTCTGAAACACATGCTGCCAATACTACACACATCAGTCAAATGGCACATGCATGGATAATAAATCTTCAGAATCAACAGTGCTGTAAACTATACTACATTGATGGTCATAGCTGCAATGCATCATGCCTGCTTACATACACCTAGAAGGATATCACACTTTGTGTTAACAACAGTATAACATTAATACAGTGCTATAAAGCCACTCTGTGCATCAGTACCATGCTAGTCTGTTCCTGCATCAATGTTACACATTACAGGTGGTGGCACAGGTGTCATCATATGCACAGGGTATGGTGTTTCTTTTCCAGAGCCTGTCATTGAGCCATCCAATCAACATGTAAGTATGTGTGTGTGTGTGTGTGTGTGTGTGTGTGTGTGTGTGTGTGTGTGTGTGTGTGTGTGTGTGTGTGAGGGACAACAGTGTTTGCATGGCCAATGTTGATGCAATGTGTGTGTGTATGTGTTAGCCCTAGCTGTTTGTTTCATGTGTGTGTGTGTCTGCATGTACAGTTTCAGCATGTGTCAGCCATATACAGGAGGTTGTGGGGCAGTCACAGACCGTACCTGCCAGGCTGTACAAATCGCCATTACTGGCCATGGACACCCCTCCATGCATTCAACAATATTCCAGTCCTGCACCTGTCAATATATACACATACATTCCTGGGATCTGTATCACAACCTGTGGATAAACGGGAGTCAGTGATGTTAACCTGATTTGCATAGTAGTGTCAGTTAATACATAGTGATATGAGCCATACTCATCCTCCAAAGTAATAACCACTGCTGACTGTTGCTGAGATGTGCACACAACCGTTTAAAGGTACTGTACTATCATTGTTGTCAATGCCCCTTGTAATACTCAGCAACAAAATAACTGGTCACTACACAGCTATAACCCAGGATCACTACAGCACACAGTATGTGCACTATCATAGAGCCATAGCAGATTTACATACATCAAAGGTGTTCACGTACAGATAATGCAGCACATTCAATAGTGCTAATATCCATCTACATCACATATATATAAACAGATATACACACACACACACACACACACACACACACACACACACACACACACACACACTTGGCAGGTTTGGGAGCAGAACACAGACCTAACTACCTTATCACACTACAGCATTACGCATGTACAGAACACACTACCGTGATTACTAGATCACAGCATTCACACAGGCATAAGTCTAGCTTGCTGGCATCAGCATCAAAGGCAAAGATGCCTTACAGATTCTACAGAGAGTGAATAGTGTAAAAGCAATGTACTGTTGTTATGCAGCAGGAAACTCTCACACACACACATACACACACACGTGGCAGGATTGGGATTAGAACACAGACCTAACTACCTTATCACACTACAGCAATACGCATTTACAGAATGCGTTACCGAGATTAATGAACACAGCACACCCAGAGGCATACTTCTAGGTGGGTGACATCATCCGCAAAGGCTAAGATGCCGATAGGGAATGTATGTGGTTTGAGGCATCTAAAAGCATTACTGTGTCCCCAGGCAGCTGGAAACACACACACACACACACTTTTTCAGGGCTGGGAGTCGAACATACACCTAACTACCTTCTCACACTACAGCAATACGCATTTACAGAATGCGCTACTGAGATTACTGAACACAGCACTCCCAGAGGCATACTTCTAGGTGGGTGACATCATCCGCAAAGGCTAAGATGCCGATAGGGAATGTATATGGTGTGAGGCATCTAAAAGCATTACTGTGTCCCCAGGCAGCTGGAAACACACACAGACACACACACACACACACACACACACACACACACACACACACACACACACACACACACACACACACTTGGCAGGGCTAGAAGTCGAAAATACACCTAACTACCTTATCACACTACAGCAATACGCATTTACAGAATGCGCTACCAAGATTACTGAACACAGCACTCCCAGCGGCATACTTCTAGGTGGGTGACATCATCCGCAAAGGCTAAGACGCTGATAGGGAATGTATGTGGTGTGCAGCGTCTAAAAGCATTACTATGTCCCCAGGCAGCTGGAAACACACACACACACACACACACACACACACACACACACACACACACACACACACACACACATTTGGTAGGGCGTCGAACATACACCTAACTACCTTATCACACTACAGCAATATGCATTTACAGAACGCGCTACTGAGATTACTGAACACAGCACTCCCAGAGGCATACTTCTAGGTGGGTGACATCATTCGCAAAGGCTAAGACGCCGATAGGGAATGTATAGAGAGTGAGCAGTCTGAAAGCATATTACTGTCCCAAGGTAGATGTAGACGAACACACGGCAATGGTGTGATCGCGGCAACTAAATATCTACGGAGCACTACAACAACACTACATAGATATGGGACGCGCCACAGACAGTACACCCTGCAAGACTGTCAGTGTGTTCGATGTAGGCATCCATTGTGACGTTGTAAATGGACATCTGTTGCCTGGATGTCCACCGTCGCTATACAGGCTGTCAATGGCCATGCCCATACACAGAGGCACATCACCGACACAAGGTGTCACTGGCCATGCACACAAGCTTAGTATCACACGCCCGTTTGGAATGTACTGTGTGTCCATCTACACAACGGCGTACTGGGCATTCTCACACACTTAGCAGTTGCAGAGGGCCGTCTTGCATGCACACGGATTCTAAACACGTAAGGGCACAGTTTGGAATGTACTGTGTGTCCATCTACACAACGGCGTACTGGGCATGCTCACACACTTAGCAGTTGCAAAGGGCCGTCTTGCATGCACACGGATTCTAAACACATAAGGGTGCAGTTTGGAATGTACTGTGTGTCCATCTACACAACGGCGTACTGGGCATGCTCACACACTTAGCAGTTGCAAAAGGCCGTCTTGCATGCACACGGATTCTAAACACGTAAGGGCGCAGTTTGGAATGTACTGTGTGTCCAACTACACAACAGCATACTGGGCATGCTCACACACTTAGCAGTTGCAAAGGGCAGTCTTGCATGCAGACGGATACCAAACACAGAAGGGCACAGTATGGTATTACTGTCCCCATGTACATGAAGGCCACTCACATGTATTGACCAGTACACACTCAGGAGCCATCACAGATGTCTTAGGTGTAGATCACAGAGGCACACACCGCAGTCTAAAATGTAGCCCTCAGACATCACCATGTCGTTGGACCAGCAATACATCAACACAACACCGTGTGACTCATGACCACTTGACTGTACATAGGTGTACAGCAACTGTGCAGACTACACATGTACCAACAGGGTTCCATCATGTGTTATACATTGCAATGATACCACTGTACATAACCAGGTCGGCTCTACACATAACAGGGGCCCTGGGTCTAACACAGCTGTGACAGATGACTGTTGCTGTACACCAACGAACACACATATTTGGATATGTCATATATGTAATTGCAGTGGATATGTGCATGGACCACACACACAACACATATGTACATAGCATAGCTTTTGCTGTCCTCCGTGCAGACAAGTGGTAACAGGAATCATACGCACGCAAATGGAAGGTGGGTCCATGGCTGTTGAATGCCAACAGTACATGAGGTAGCAATGATGACCGAGGACACATTCCTTCTGTACTAGTTACCCATGACACCAATCATATACAAGAGTCCACGTGTTATGTATGTCAACACACATGTCCACCGATTGCAATGCATACAAACATGGCTACATGACAGGCATGTAGGACCAACACACATGTACAAACTGTAGTGTGCATGCAGCTGTCATGCATGTGCAGTAGCTGATGTAAGTAACTCATCTGTGCCTAACTACAACATGCAGTAGCAATGCAGCCCCATCATTGACACCTGTATATGGTGACATACTGACAGTACGGTAGGATGCACATCAGGTATGGATGGATGTGTGTACATACAGTGGTGATCCACCTGTGTAGATAGATGTTCACTGGGTATGGCTCACAGGTGTGTCACACGCCATCATACCATTACATGTGCCAACAGTACGCTATGTTACTGTTACCTGATGGTGAAGACATAAAACCTACACAGTGATCATGTCTTACCGACTGTACATCACTCGACACCTGTAACACTTACATCCTCCCGTGTGCATATAGCAGCACAACTGCCGGACATAGCGTTGGTACACATAATGCGGCCAATACTGCTGCATGTCTGTCAGACATATCATCATATAGCAGGTGTATCATTCACAGTACTGCCATGTGTGTTTGCATGTGTGACCATATATGCCACATATGGTGGGGAATACATCCCAATTGTGACACACCCCTGTACACTGTTGTAGACATCTGTACATACTGCAGTGTGGAAAGCATGACGTAGGCAGGTGTGGTGTGTGTATCACACACATAAGCTATCCATATGTGTATGACAGTTGTGGTCTCCACAGTGTGTGTGTCTGTGTGTATGTATGTATGGCTGTCTGGTGCATGGAGTGAGGGTGTATGCTACCATACAGAACACGCAGGATCCCAACCCCTCATGGTGATGCAGTCTACTACCCTGCTGGTGCCATCGGTGTCAGCCGTACTGGCTACCTGTACATGTCCCTTCTCTGTGTCGCATTGTGTGGGTGCACAGTACTGTGAGGGTGATGACCACATAGGCAAGTGTCCTCACCTCAACACTATGGGGTGTGCGTTGTAGTGTTGTTGACCCCGTGAGTGTGGGCATGTTCCTGTACTGTGACTGGGTATTACTGCTACACAGTGAGGCCTCATGCTATCAAGTGGCCACTAATGTTATCAAGTGGCCTCTAATGTTATCATTGTCCAGACCGCTGTGTACAACCCCTGCACCATGTCAACATACCTGTGATGTGACCTGGTATGGATGTCACGTCTCTAGCCACTGTAGCCTATTAAACTGCACACAGGCTGCTGGATCAGTATATGAGTGGACATCTGTGGTATGTTAGACTTTCCAGCTGTCCGGTTGAGGCTACGTATAGCATGCTGAGATTGCCATAGATGCCTGTGAGTACTCCACAGTTACACATGGGAGACTGCAAACACTGCTACCTGCTACATGCAAGTATACCATAAGGAGGGAACCAGGGCATCATTACCAACATGTTGTTACTGTTGTTACCAAGACACATACTGTGAACATGTAACAATGCATGCTACACCTGAACAAAATGGTTGTGCACATATAACAATGCATGCTACACCTGTACTACATGGTATGTCTGGTGCGTGTCAACAGTACACAACTAATGTAATATACATGTCTCTCACCATTCTTACACAACTAACGTAATATACACTTCCCTCACTAGTCGTACACAACTAATGTAATATACACATCTCACTATTCAGTTCACCCTGTGCATCAGACCATTTGAGCATGTCCCTGTACCGATGGTGTGGATGACAGGGATGTGGCACAGGCTTCATCATATGCAAAGGGTGATAATGTGTGCCAGGGGCATAGGCTGCACCAATGGGTGACATCATGTGTGTGGGTAAGGGCCGGTGATATGATTGAAAATGTCTGTTCAGTATGCATGTGGGTGTTGTGGTGCCCTACAGATGTGTTTGCTGTGTGCGTGTATGTGTGCACACAGTTCTGCCTTTTGTGAGGCCTACACAGGGGAATTATTGACAGCTCCAGATTGTACAGACCAGGTTGTACAGCTCATTGTGTCCGGCCATGGCCACATGACCTGTGCCTGCCAGGGGTTGCACGGGCACTACCAGGCGGAGGTACAGATTGGCTACTATCCAACGACACATGTCCACTGGAACCGTGTCCCTGCTGGGAATGTCCAGGGCCACGTTCACGTGGCCTGCTGTGTCCTGGTGTGGACAGCGCAGCACCAGCTGCACTGCTACTGCTACCGGCACTATGGGAGCGGGCATGTGAGGTGGCACGATCACATCGACCTGCACTAGGTGGTGTAGCTGGCCTACATCCACGTGGCCTATGCCTCACTCCTACCAGATGGTTCAGCACAGACAGCTCACACTCGCGGATTGCCATGCCACGGTCAAGGATTCCGACCATGTCACCCAACCGCCTGTCCAGAACATCAGCAATCTGCTGTTGAGCATTTGCCAATGCCTGGATGTTGTCATTTAGAGTACGGATAGCAGCCATCTGCAGCATCTGCCCTTCTCTGTTCTGCCATTCAGCACATGTCTGTGCCGTCATTACAGTCTGGAACATGCATCTGGTGATACCAGCTGCTGCGCTCTGTCCTGCAGGTGCATGTCTGCCTGAGGTCCTCCTACGAGCAGCACTGGCCACATGCCTGTGTGGCACATCTGCAGACATTACACTGACACCATGGTGTGGAGACACACCTTCTGTAGCCACCACACGTCCCTGTTCCACGCTAACAGATGCTGACTGTCCTTCCTCTATGGCCAACAGTGATGCGGTATGTGTTGGCAGCAGAACTGTGTGTGGGGAAGAGGGGGACATAGCTGGGATGGCAACCATTGGCACAGATTCAGCGCCTGACAACCTTGCCTGTACCTCATGCATATGTTCATCACTGCTAGTATCTGTGGGGACACTAACATCAGATGGACCCTACATCACCTGTGAATGCAAAGAAAGACTCTAAATTACAATAGACACTCACACACAGACACATGCACACACACCCCCACACACACACACACACACACACACACACACACACACACACACACACACACACACACCATGCATGTGATTTGATAGACGGCATGCAGCATGCCTGTGATACAGCAGACGGCATGCAGCTCTGACATTACTAGTGTTAGTAAGCATACCCCCTGGGGTGCACAATACAGCAAGCAGGTGTCATATCAGTAGCCATGCAGTTCACACAATCATGGTAGTATGCATGCATCCCCGTGATACACCATGTGGACCAGAACAGGATAACAGTACACATGGCTGACGTGACCTTGACATGTAATCTGCTGACGTGTGCATTAACATGCATACATGTCTGACACAATGGTGTCCTGACATGTACAGCATCGTAATGGCCACCACATTGCTGTGTTGGCTGTATGCTCTACAGATAGAATGCATGTTTAGCAGATGTGCATGTGCATGGAAGGGTAGTGTGAGCCATCTACATTGCTCTACAGTGTGAAGTACAGACACTGTGCCATTGCATGGCATCATGAGGCGTCTATATTGCTATACAGTATGTATACATTGCATAGCCATAACTGCATGCATACCCATGACATAAATGTGGATTGTGACCCACGATGCTGAGGTGCATACACACCAAACCATGCTGTGTCATGTGACAAGTCACTGGAGGACCTACAGATGACACCCCTGCACAACTACAAAGTCTTAGCTGCCTGGCAACCATGTCCACACATAGCGGACCTGTCAATTCACCATGTCCAACATGACATTGCTGTACCACACACACGAGGTGCACAGCTAATGGTGATGTCCTACAGCAGCAAGGGAAATGTACAGTATCTGTGGCCTGATGTGGTGTCAATGTCTGTGGAAGCTGTAGAGGTGACTACTGTCATGCTATGACACAGGCGTGATGTTCAACACATCTTATATGATAGAAGTCAGTGACACCTCCACTGGCTGTGCACAGACTTTTAAGTTGTCCAGTGTACCACAGCAACTGTATCATCGGTCAACTAAGGCTATAATTGGACCATGTGTGGACAATGTGAAACAGGGTGTGTACACATCACATCTTCTGTGTGGCTACGTATCTCTGGCCATCCCCCATGGCCATGTGTGCACATGTGTTGGACAAATATGTGTGATGGCTGTCTATTACACATGTCTGTGCTGTCCCATATGACATACACCCATAGATGTCAGATATGTCACCATCCATAGGGCTATGCAGACAACAGGTTGTATGTGGGGTATGGGTTATGGGATAGTGTAACATTATTGCAGCCAATACTCTACGTGTCTGGGACATGTCAGATGGCACATCGCAATGTGTGCACCCATTGCAGGGGCATATAACACAATGATGACTCCTGTGGGCTGCCCATATCACAGCTCACTGTGTGGTACTGTTTGCGTACCACACATGTTGTTCCACTGTATAGTACATATGCCTCCACTGTAGAACACCTCCACCGTTGTATGCACAGCTGACCACACATGTAGCGATGACAAATATTCTGGTTTCATGTTGGTGTGTCAGTTTGTTTGTATATATTGCACATGGGTGGCCTGTGTGAATGATGGGTGATGCGACCTGTATATCATGAATGGAACGAACATCAAGTGTACAAGTGTTAACTGGCCACATGACAAATAGATCTATGCTTTTACATGCCTGATACTGATGACAGTCTCACCTGCAATGGACTCATGTCTGTGCAGCACGCCAAAGGTATCTGTATAGGGGTAATACAGCAGTATGAACATTATCCATGACTGTATGACAGCCACAGGGTGCACTGTGCATGTTAACACATTCACCTGTACAATAGCATATAGTATGCACATGTGTGCATACACGGGGTAGCATACTGTAGCATGCAGCATGTGTGTCCACATACCATGCATATGTTGTTACATTACATAATGTACAGTGACACATGCACGTAAATAGGATATAGTAGCCATATGTGCAGTACTGACTTACCAGGTAACTCCAGGCTCATTGGTTGGGAGACACCCACCTCCACGATGGCAGATAGTGTTTGCGGATGCTGTTCTGAGGGTGTCCCCAGACTGGCCAGTAACTCCTCAGTGTGTGTGAGTGGGGGCTGGGTTGGTGGCCCACCACCTGTTCCACCTTTTTCCCTGGCGATTGCAGTGGCACGCTGTTTTGCATGTCGTATCAGGTCCATGCAGTGTCTGCGCACCTGCTGGTAGGTGTGATTATGGCCACCCACATTGTTCACCCTCCTGTACAGATTCTGCCACAGGTCGTCCCATTGCTGGGCATGCTGTGGCACATGGCTGAACAACACCTTGTAGTTCTCATGGAGGTACAGGATGAGGACATCATCCTCCTGGCGGCTGTACGCTGGAAGGCGTGTACAAGGCATTATCTGTAAGACATAATGATGGTGACAGGTTACAGTTTCAGAGATGTACAGAGATACTGCTGCACATACATTTCTATGACATCTAGTACATTTGCACAGTTATCTTTGCAAATCATCATGACACTGACATGACTGACATGTTTGTGTCACACACATGTAACACCCATTATGCATTGGATATCATCACCATATATGTGTGTCACCTCATTATAGTGTTCATACTCCATGTGAATGCTGTCTTGATGTGGGCATGTCTGTTTGCCTGCGCTGGTGTTCTTACCTATCTGCACATGCCTGGATGTGTCCACGGTAATGCTGTTGACCATGATGCTGTGTATATGTCACATATCAACACAGACACAGCCTTAATGGACTTGAGCAGTGACAATGCACACATACACATGGTAATGTGTACATGCATGTGTTTTGCCATATACATCTACATAGCACTGTACAGCTGTTCAACATCCTGCCATGGATCACCTGTGTTGCACATGTGGTAGACATGGGACAATGGCTAGTCGGACATCATTTGCAGGGATGGTTATCAACCATAGCATGTACGGGCAAGGTTTCCTAGCTGTAACCGACTTCAGTACCACATTACTGATCCAGACAGTTGATACTACACCTACCATGCGGCCATCACACCATGGATGACTGGAATGACATGTGCAGCTTTGATGGACAGGGTTGCATGGTATGGCAGGAGTATGTCACATGTATGGCACAGGGATCTGTCCAGTATGTGGCGATCCTAGTATTAGGACAGTGGCTGTCCATGACGTATGTCTTTCAGATCAGGATATGGACATGTAGCATGTCCATCATCATGGTGTTAATGTCTTTATGCAAGGTAGACAGCATGCTGCATAGTGGAGGTGAGGATTGTGAAGGCTGGTATCGCCCATCCACGTATGGCCATTACCCCTTAAAGGTGATATGTGATCCAATATTGGTCACCCCAGTGCTGTATATGCCTGTCCAATGATCTCCGTGCTCATGGATGGCACCTTGTCATGACATGGGTACCTCGTATGACTACCTAAGGGGCCTGGAGATGTCACCAAGTCAGGGAGGTGTACTGCACAGCACCATCGCTTACACAGTGTCCATAATGTTGACCACAGCCTAGGTGGTAGTTAATGGGTACAGGGATGTTCACCTAGTAGTGACAATGCTGATATCATCCATCAGAATGTGCACATATGTCACACACCTCACCCACACAGCCCATTCTGTATGTTGTTCACAACACTGACACAGCTATTGCTCATAGGTCATGGCCATTCGCATCCTTACATACACAGATGCCTAACATTTGTCTGTGTGGTATGGGCTACAATGAGGGTGGAGTACAGCACATTAACCCTGTTTTACTGTAGCTGGCACTGGTGTGATATGCACATGTCACTCTGGCACCTTTTGTAGTTGTGAGTCTGTCAACAGGCCACTGGTAGAACACTCCTGTGACATACAAGGGTATTTGTAATCAAACATCCGTACTGTCTTGTACATCTGTACTGCTAACATCTACATTAATAATAGTTCAGGGACATGCAGACCATAATCCGCAGGGTTATAGTGCGGTGCCACCCATTATGACTGTCGTCACCACTTGTGGGTTGATATTATCCAACACCCTATCTGTATTGTATGTTCATGCTAAGCACTTGTTCAGAACTTGTGGGCATGTCATGAACTACTGATTAATATAGCACCCATTCCACACCATTTCCCACAGGTACACTGGCTGTCCTCATATTTCCAGCTTGCTTACGTTACAACAGCTGTTGTACACACATAACTCACATATCCTGTGAGACATGGTTGTATATACAGGCATGTCCAACTGTCACATGCCAGTGCTATTGCCTGTCTATATGATGGATATGTCATACATGTGGCAATAGAGCAATTGTCTCATGTACACATTCAATGCTCACCTCCCAACATACAACACTACAGCCTGTGGGGGATACACTTATGCAGCCCTGCTGGGGGTAATGCTGTCACCAACCCTGACTGCACCTGACAGTCATGTGGGGATGTGTAACATTCGCAACACACCCCACTCATCACATAGTCAAACATGATCTCCACCACAGGCCACACATACGGGGACAACTTGTGCAGTACCTCTCCATACTCTGTGCAGGCACCAGAGGCAGCCCCCATCATGGAACACAACATCACCAACTTATAGCCCACAGACTCATGTGTGCTCATCACATACAGCCAATAGGGTGTTATAACATACACAACACACCAGTCATAGGTGACTCTGTAGGCGGGCACACTGCAGTTCCACACAGCAGGCTACACAAGGCAATAGTTGCTTACATCTTGCTGTCAGTTAACTGGGTCTGCAACATAACCTATGCACCCATGCCACACCTCACGAGGTACGATGTGACTGTCATTTTCCATGTTAGTGTGACTGCCCTGAGATGCCACTTCACAGACTATGTGTGCAGGGACATGCAATAGCTCACCAGTCTTGTAGCCCTGAAGGTGTGGGCCAAGCCCTGGGGAGCATTATGCATTCATCCGGACCCAATACCACTGTACAATGACTGACTGTGTCACTTCAACAGTTGCCTATGCTTCTGCTGTCATTCCACAGGCATCTGGTATCTGTCCGCTTTGACTGACCTGGTCAAACACAATGCTTTGGCACAGATGACCTGCACCTGTCAGCCCTGGGAGTACAGATCACATGTAAGGCTCATGCTGCTTCTATACTGCCTGTCTTGCACAGTTTCCCGTAACAGTCACCGGCAGAATGTTAACTGGCAAGCAAGACATGGGGTCATGTGAAACAATGCTTGCATCTTCCTCTGTGACGCATGCAGGCAAGGCACACCTTATAATGCACCACTTCAATATCTCTGCAGTGACTGGGACCTGTCTCTAGGCTCTGCAGAGCACACCTGCAATGGCAGGTTATAGACAGACCATACATTTCAGGTACATACCTGGACCGGCATACCCACGGCTGAGGTGTTCCCATACCTCACTATGTTGTACACATCCTGGTTAGTTACTTAGCACAATGCATCAGAGGTGCTCCACGTGCAACTAACTGTGTCCAGAACCGCTATACACATTGTAACAAGCTACAAATTCAACAACATACCCCACGGTTACCACACCTCATCTGTTGGTGTACTGGACAGTAGGGCTCAGACAGCTACTACTGATGTGTGACTGACACTACCCCACACTTAACTGGGATAGCCAATCATGTACCAACACATCCATGAGTCATAACCTCCACTCCGCTGGATCAACTCACGCACACCACCTCCAAGACCAACATTATCCTTGACATGAACACTACCAACATGTGACTGGTATTCCACACCTGGGGTTATCCCCTCATTGGTGGATTCCGAACATATGATAATCACCCTAGTTAGCCACATCCCGGCACCACACCCTTCACGGCATACACGGTACATGAGTACTACAACACCTACTACAGACGTCTTATGACAGTGGTAGTTAATGTCATGACACCCGTGCAGATGGACAATGCACATACAAATGCTGAAACATACCCCAGTGCACTTCATTAGCATGTACACGACTGCATGGATCATGTTATTCCACACAGAGCCATGATGGTACACACCAGATAACAGACACCACTCTGGCGGTCATGTTCCATGGACATAATTTACAACAACAGGTGGAGGCTGTTGCACAGTGGTGTACAATCCCATGGGTGGGGTAGCTCACTGGTCAGCCTCAGTAGGGCCACGGGATCCCTCATCACGTACTCCAAGACTAGCTACGTAAACATTAGTGCGACACATTCCGGGGTGTACCACAAGGCATTATGGTGGTATGTCAGTAGTCAATGGCAATGCCCACATCTGCTCTCACATACAACAGTCACTCAGGTACATTACAGACTCAGGTGATGTTGGCAACATGCTGGCGGATGGATTCAATGCTAACATTACACCCTCTCACTCACTACAGGGCCACAATCCATGCAGGAACATTGCGGTGTCCCTGCGGTCACACCTACACAGTACTAACCTGCACTCTATATGTCCTGGGACACTGGCCCCATGTCACCTTCCAAAGTCCCAGGCTGTGATGTGCACAAACCTCTGAATGACATGTCTCCCCACTCGGCCACCATATTCAGTAATAGCCTTGTATCAGACATTGTGGCCTCTGAATGGCACACAGCAATATTTATCGCACTCCACACAGGTGGCACCACAATGCATGAGTGGGACTATAGTCCTACACACCTGACTGGACTGTTCTGCATGGCTATAGGGCACATCATAATGGACATCATTCACAGAAATATTGTTGGGTTCTGGTCCTTTAATGCCACCCGGGTTGGACTTGTTAGGGCCAGAGCATGGCCCCTACACCTGGTGGGCTCCTTTCATACAGTTACCAGGGTAGTTGATGATGGTACGGGGGTCCACACATCCTACATTGTCCTCTCAATGCCTTTCAGCACCGTTCTCCATTCTGATATTGACAACATACACATACACCTGCATATCGTACCCTATGTCTCAGGATGGTATGCAATGTGGCTCATGGATGGGACACACACAATGAGGGTAGCATACCATAGTACCTACTGTATTTCAGTTACACTTGGCATACCACAGTCGTCAGTCATAGGGCCCCTCATTTTCAGTATATGCTTCCCTGAGGTACAGGCTAGCACAGAGGGACTTTCCCTGCCTAGCTTTACAAACCCCTGCATACAAAATGCCATGATTGATCCACCAGCTGATACTGGCTCCATCCATACGGGTGTCACTGTGACAGATACCTGATATGAATATCATGGCCTCCAGCTGCATGACACAAGGTGCATGAACATCACCTTTGCATTACACCATTCACCCACTGACTATCACATAGGTGGTAGTCCCCTACATACATGTCACATTGTATGTGTTTGTAGTACACACGTATGTTGCACCCACTCCTGTGGTTACCATATTGCCACTGTGGCATGGATATCCTTCTGCGTGGGCACACTTATCTGTACTGGGTGTGTAGCTGGTACATAGGCATCCATTGTACCTCAGAACTCCAGACATCTACACACATTCAAGGGTACTCCACCCCGTTTAGGGTGTACCTTACACAACAGCTACAGCTTTACATACCACAACATTAACACTCCATGACGTTTATTGAGCTCCGACAGTTAAAGTATGCGGCTGACGTACGGACACCACGTCTGTATACATTTGCATACTACATACTCAGGGGTGACCTCTGCTGAACAGACAGGGCCCATGTCCACAACAATATTTATGGATATACTCCACATACGTGACATAAGCAAAAGCCACTGTGAGCAACATGCTCATGGATATGTGCACACACGCAACGTTGAGTGGAATGTGCTTGAGGGTTACATTCCCAAAGCAGACACTTACCATGCTTTGGAACATGAGTCCTATGTACATCATGCAGGGACACTCGGTAGCACTGTTCATGTGATACCTCACTTGGTTGGGAGACACATGTATGCCAGGGATCACTGCAGTGGCTGTACTGTGCAGAGGTGCAGGTAACACATGGCTCTGCTGTTCACAGGACACTACCCTAGAGAGGTGCCACTGGTGTGAACACTGTAGTTGTGCTTACACATGGACTTGCCAGACTGCATAGTACCCCACTATGAACCTGTGAAGCTATTACATGTCCTTTGTGCATGGTTACTTGGTAGCCCTTCCATTCAGATTAGCTATCATGCTATTACACTGTCCCGTGCCTACAAGCCATATGTATCCTGTTATTGTACATGCCAATAGGCGATACCTTTGGTATGCATGATATGCCTGTTATGCTGTGTACATCTGACATATCTACCTACAATACTATACATTACACATATTTTACATAGTATCCCACAATGCAAAGTATACTTGCACAGCGGGACCACCTTAGACATGTCATTGTCGTTATATGCCCATACACATGTCTACTGTGACAGTATATCAACATATATTATCCCCTGCTATGGCACATACTTGTTGGACATACCCTACCACTGACGACGGGTTATATGGAATTGTTCTGTTTAAAGCCCTCATGTAGCATCCCTTGTAGTGTCTGTGATGTTTACTTTGTGGCCCACTACTGGACACACGGTTTCTACAAGCGTTAGTATGCTCAGCAAGACATCACTACATAAATACCTTTTCCCACTTTATGCATTGCGGACACTTTTAATTCATGCAAACCAGGCTATACATACACTAAATAATTAATACAAAACATGCTATACATAAACGTATATACTGAGTGTTCTACATACCTTGTTTTCGTTCCGAACTTTCGTCTCTATCTCTCTTACACTGCCTAAACAAGTATATGGTATGAGCATACGGTTTGAATGTCTGGCAAGTCATCCTTATATATGTCGATATCTGTAACATGTGGGTTTCATGCTGTCAACTGGTGTTCCTGAGTGACTAATTACTTGCACATCAGCTGTGCAGCTACTCCATTTCCCAATTATGTGGCAACAGTGGGATATAATTGATTTCTCCACTTGGGCGTTGCCCATTTGCCCTACCTTCGGGGAGATGGCCTGTATTGTGTTTTATTGTGTGTAATTGCAACTGCTTTGTGTAGAGACAAGTATACTTTGGATTCATGTCCCCCGTGGATTGTGTGTGACAGCTAGAGTATGTGGTTCAACATGTGGGTGCACCTGTCATCCCAACCGTCTGATAATGGACTATTGCAAACAAAACCTGTAACATCTCCATTTGTTCCATTATACAACGGCTACAATTTTGCATGGCGCCTTTAATTGCGTCTCTCACAAGGTATGTTGACAGTTCTGCAGATGTAATTGACTGACTGGATGTTTGTGCTGTAATTACAGTCTGTACTGCTACAGTTTCTAGTGTGGGGAATGTCGGTGGGTGTACATAGCATATACAGGTTTGTGGGGCTTGCATTTATACATATTCCATATATATGTGTGTGGGCTCCATCCGTAATTAAAGAGCTATCACTTAGTAGACTTATGTTATGGGATTTTACATTGGGCCATTGTTAATTGGTTTCTATATAGTATGCAGGTGAGGCTGATACTTCCATACCCCCGGAATTGCAGTGATATGTAAAGGGATATGTCTAAATGACAGCTATCCCGTGTATTTCTGTCCCAGATATTTGCAGTCATTGCAGTTGTGTTGGTGACAGAACCTCTTTGCCATGGGTTGGTACCTTTTCATATGGACATTGTGGGACACTTGCGGGACACACATCGCTGTTTACAGGCCGACACATACCCATGGTCAGTACACAGGACATACTTATTGTTGTAGGACTTTGGCTACTTATGATATTGCATGTAACATTTATGTTTCTTACATAGAGTCATAACTATTTAATGCAACTATTACATAATATATGGGACATAATAATGTCCTACAATCTCGGACAGTTGCCCTTTGTAATGTTTTATGTTAGGACACACCTGCCCAGGGAGGGGCTGTACCTCCTAATGCGGGACAGGTGGTAACCGTATGTCTACGGCTAGCTATACCCACACCTACTGTAATGATCTACCTCCGAGTTGGCACTAACAGAGACACGATGCGGACACACACATACACATTACAGTCACATGGAGACACACACGGCACCCTCAACACACACATACACAGACTATGGTACTCACAAACACAGTTGAATACAGTACCTACGTGGACCGCAACACCGGCAGCGGTAAGTAAATGTCCCTTCATATCGTCATACTATTACTCGCGGTTGTACTGTTCCGGTACTGTGTTCTTTTGGTCTTTCAGCCTCGTGGTTATGGGTGTCGGTATGTTATACATTCCATAGTTGGTGGTATCCTATTTATTTGTACCGCCAAGGTGTTATGAATGTCGTTGACCTATCTATATATATTTGCAGATATCATTGAATCCGTATATATCAACATATATCACTCTATCGCCCTTTCTATCTGTATTATATATATATATATATATATATATATCTGACAAGGAAAGTGACAGGCAAGTTATACCTTTCATTGTGTACTTGTCGGTGTATACTGTTTCCTGGACTCTGCACGTTTGTGTCGGTACCTGTCACATTACCCACCTGCCGTAGGTTAGGGTTACCAGCTGTCCCACTTTGCGAGGGACAGTCCCTCTTTGGGCAGTTGTGTCCTGCAAAATATCTGTAAACATGGCAAATGTCCTGAGAGTTTAGGACATACTTATTTCCTATAGTTTATGTAATAGTTGCATACAACAGTTATTCTGTAGCTGAACCACCTATATGTTATAGAAACAGAATATGTAAGTAAACATTACTAGAATAAGCTTTTTTCTAGGCAAAACAGTGAAGTTCTGATTTTCATACTGGCCGGGTGTATGTGTCGGCCTGCAGACATCTGACGTATGTCCCACATTGGTCATTTAAAGAGGTGGCAGCCCTACCATAGGTACATCTTGGCTAGCAATACTGTTTGGTTATTGCATACATGATTGCATGTTCTACTCCTGGCAGTGGTCATTTTACCCTTCAGAGCAGGCGCTATTAGTACAGGGGTGAATAATGCTGGTTTCACCTGTGCTGGACATCACTGACCGTGATCTGCGCAATATTCAGAGAAGCTTATCCCTGTTTCGCACATATCCGTATAGTCATATTTAAACGTCGCTTACCAGCAGTGGGCAACGCATATTCCCGCTAATGTGTGCTAAACATGATCTGATGACCTGCATCCGACATGCATTACTCATGCCTTTGGGATTACGTTACATTCCTTGCAGGATGTGTGACTGGGAACATGAACGACAGTCACTGTATTTAACACTTGGACATCTGGGATTTGTACACGTGTTATGTCGTTTTGTATGTGGAGTATACTACGGCTATTACTCCATACTGCACTCACATGGGTAACTCAGTTAGTTTACATATGCATGAGTCCAGTTAATGGTATTGTCCATGTGATGTTTATTTTATGTGCTCTGGCATTGGGTATGCATGTCACAGTGAGCCACACACAATACTGTGCTACACCTTCAAATGACCGTAGGTGGAGCATGCTGGGGTGACAAATACCTGTCATGGGTACACCCCATGCCTTGACACAACATCCATGATTACATTATGTGGAGCCCCTCATTAACGCAGCAGGGACTCCGTGCTGAGTGTGTGCAGAACAGTGCTTACACACATGTGCTCCCGCGATTGCCTCTGCTCCACTAAGCGACAGTTGGTTACTCAATGTTGTGGCGACAGCAGACACTGTTTGCCCTGTTTGGTGTATGGCCTCTGACAATCGGCCGTGTACCTACCGATGTACCTGGGAACCTATACACACAGCATCACCATATGCTGATAGATGCATGTGCTGTTCAGGTGTTGACATTCCGTGTTCCAATAGCTGTTGTGTGTACAATGTTTGAGGGCTGCCTATGTGGGATTCACACAGTGGGCCACCTATACATTACAATTTACAGGTGGTCATGTTTGTGTGCCATCCATTTTACTGTGTGTGCAGGTGGAGACGTGTGTCAGTTCGTAGGGGCCTACACTGTCAGAGTATGTGCTATACGTTCCCTCTTTGCCAAGGTGTAGGCATATTGGGCACGCCTCCGTCTGCCTTCTGGGGCTGGCACAGTGTGTTCGTGGTCTGAATCCCTCTGTGCCTGTGATGGCCTTGGCAATTGTGGTGGGCTATGAGGGCCTTCACCATGTTGTCCGTGCTGCAGCTGTTTCCACAGGATCATATTATGTAGCATGGCACATACTATGACGATGTGGGCACATGTGCCTGGAGAGTACTGCAAGGCTCCACAGATGCGTCCAAGCACTGGAACCGTGATTTCAACTTCCCGAACACACGCTCTATGATGATTCTGGTTTGTGCGTGTGCCTCATTATGGCATTCTTGCATGGGTGTGTGTGCATTTCTGATGGGAGTCATTATCCACGGCTCCAGTGCATAGCCAGCATCCCCCACAAGGTGGCCATGTGGGATGTCCCCCCCAACAAATATCTGATACAGCTGTGAGGCATGCCAGATATGGGAGTCATGGTAGCTTCCAGGGCTGCCAGCACACACACATCAATGATAATGCCCTGGGCATTGCACACGACCTGGCAGTTGATGGAGTGGAATCCCTTGCGGTTTATGTAGCGCCCACCATGCTCACCGGGTGGTGACTTGATTTGTATGTGCATGCAGTCTATCACACCCAGTACCTCTGGGTAGTGTGCCACATGGTGGAAGTGACGCATATTGCTGGCCAACTCCTCCTGAGTTCGGGGGAAGTATATATGCTCATTGGCATGTGGTAACATGGCATCCAGGAACTGGTGTAGTACCCTGGATGCTGATGCCTGTGAGATCCCCATTATATCTCCAGTTGGCCTTTGAAAAGTACCTGTGGCTAGTATTCGCAAGCTTACACATACCTTCATGTCCACTGGGATGGGTTCCCCTCTGTTGTTTCTGCTTCTCAGGCGTGGCCGGCACAGCTCCACTATTTGCTGTAAGATGTCCCTGTCCACCCTGTAATGCTCTACTATCTCCAGATCATGTAGCCACTGGTAGGTTACCCTTGGTCGGAACACTCTTCTCCTCCTCCGGGGCCTGCGGTGGTTGTCGGCATCATCCTCCCACAACACCGTCAGTCTCTAACACATGCTGATGAATCACAGCTATGGCAGCTCCCAACATGTACATTTTAAAAGTTCCCCATGTGTTTACACCTATGGTGCAGTGTTTGGGAATACACAGGTGTGTGTAGGGTGCTTTCACACTTTATACTATTGTGCTGTGAACATCGATGATGTCATAGGGTGTGTATGTACGATTGTAGCTACATGGTATCTTATGTGTTTTACTACCGGAACTACTATTGTGGTGCCTTTGGTGTTGAATTACATTTGCCTGCCGTGGATTACCTCTTGACCTTCCCTTTACATTTCTGCACGTTCCACCTACCATTTTCTGGCATGCATCCAGCAGCCTGCTTTCATTTGTACTTTCCTAGACCTGGCTTATCTTGCGTAATGTGTGCTATTGCTGGTATACTGTCGGTTTGCTTTGCTCTGCTATGACAGATCTCCTGTCTTTGCAATCCAATGCCTCCCCTCCTTTCTTTGCAATCCAATGCCTCCCCTATCCTGTTTTGCAGGTTTCCGCGAGCAGACTTGTCAGCTGCCGTCGATTGGCCGCCGTGAGTTGATTGGTGTTAATTGCTCAGTAGTACTCCAATTACCCTACTTCAGCATTTCCTTCTTTTCTTCCCCTGATCTACCTGTTTGTGCTATTGTTCGCAGCATGTGCATCCACTTACCGGGTTTCGGGCACGTTTTCCTCCCCATACACATGCGCTTTCGGGCACCATGTGTGCTCTCAGCTGAATGATTCTATACCTTCCTCCCCACCCCTGTCCTGCAGCTTTGCTTAGCAACGGCCAGGCCAGATTTGCATTGCTCCAATGTGCTTACTGCTACGGTGGCACACCCCTCTGCCGATGTCATGTATCTCCTATGAGCCTCTCCTCGGTGTTATAGCGCTGTGCCGTTTGGTACATCCTTCATCCGGTGGGAAGTTTGCGATTCAGTATTACCTGCCTCATTTGCATGGCATTGACTACTAATTCATAGTTACCGTGCTGAACACTGTCGCAGGCCCTTAGCAACCCTTGCACCTTGGTTGTGGTATTCCATGTCTACCATTACGTATTATGGTGAAAACCTGATTTGTATTACATTGCGATTTTATGACATCTTTATATATTTTCTTTATGTTCCTGTTTGCGCACACATGCCCTGCGGTTGTACTGTGCGTTACTGTGGACATGACATTAAATGTTGTTTTTTCAGTGTTGTGCATCTTTTCTTACACCATTGGCTGTGTATTTAGCCATTGGCATATGTTAACTTTGTAATACATGAGTCTGGTCCGCTTCCATAGCTCCGATGTTCTGTTTGGGAAAATGTAAACTGTGTTTTATGGTTTACATTTACCTGGGCTTACGCTACACCTGCACCACTTCATGAATCGCTATCTGCCTTCATTTGCATGGTGCGACACTGCGCATGGGGTGATTAGCATACCTATGCCGAGGGCTGCGCAGTTCTGGTGTACGCCGGTAGTGCACGTGGAACTGGATCGTACCTGAATCGCTCGTCGGCCATATTTGGTGTTATTCCACCTACGCTACGCCTGTGCCTGGCACAAGCTTCATGAATCCCGGGGTATGTATTCAACACATTCAGATGTTTATGTTTCAAGTCTGATTATGACAAGATAGAATTATTCGGGTTTTTTTTTTTTAATCCTCACATAACAATAATGTGCTAAAGACACCAAGAATTAAATGACAGCCTCACATGGAAATGTACAAGATTTCATTCAAAGTAATTATGACAGCTTCAGTGAAGTGATCTGATGAAAGCTTAAGGCATATCAAATGAAAGGAGCTAAGCTTAACCTTGATTACTACATTTGCATGAAATACAAAGCAATTAATCACTGGGATAATAAGATATTGCAGAGCTCTTGACATACAGCTCAGTGTAAGACATTTTAATAATTGTCAAAGATATGATGCATTTCCTTTTGTGACAAATATTACTAAAAGGAAATTCCATGCAGCATGTTAACTTACTGAATGCACTCACCATCTGGCCTTCACTTGCTCTAGAAATATGTTGTTATTTGAATCTTTGCATAAAATGCCAGTTTGGAAATATTTGTCTGTAATCTTTTGAAGTACTACTATTTTACATGAGTTGACTTTGTTATTGTTAATACTGGTAGAAACATCTGGTTATGCTGAATATCCAGATATTACCATATCTAGACAAGTTTTTATTCTGGTATAACTCTTCAGGATTGACTGGAATTATATCCCTAAATAGTCAGTTAAAATGAAGTTATACTGGGAAAATGCTCCACACCTTTTCACACCTGTAATATTTCCTTGTTTGTGTCCTAGGTTTCCAATACATTTTTAAAATTCCTTCCAGTTTTATAAACAAAGTTTGGTTTAGATCCTGCTATTTCCAAAATAATGTCCATTTGCCTTAAAAATAATTCAGTAATCTCTAATAATACTTTTTATACCAAACAAGTAGGAATTGTATTCTACAACTAATACCCTATCAAAAGTTCTGTCATTGTTGTTGACACTGTTGTTTTTTCCTAGAGTGTCAGTGAGGCCTAACCCTAACAGGCTTGTACAATGTCCCCCAACTTTGAAGAGCATTGTTGCTGATCTCAGCAAGCATAGCCCCTAGAAATAAACATGTTTTCAAGTTTCTTTCTTTCTTTCTTTCTGCATTGAAATCGTTTATTCTAGAAATCATCCATGCTAGACATAAACTGACGCGAACTTAAGAGAAAGTGATTATGTTTACTGTGTATTTTAGAATAAAGTAAATGAGCTTATATGATTTTTATATAATCGGTAAGATTAGTGGATGTTTTTATATATCTTATTTTATATCTTCTATTTTTGTATAACGTTTCCTATATTAATAGCTTTGTAGCTTTACAAAAGTAAGGGGTGTAACCATTGTTTTAATTGTTTAATTGGTTTTGAATGGTATATAATATGAGATGTTAGTGAGTGAGGTTGTCTAAAGGACCAATGTTATCATTGTGAAAGTGCTTACATCCAACATTAAAGATGAGTTTTCTTAACATTGAATGGTTGGTCTCCTTTGCCTTGGATCTGCACAATGTTTCTTTCATATTTGGTGCTTCTGCAGTTTTGTGTGGTCCATCACTGGTTTTCTGGTTGTTGTTCATTGAGTTATGTGTTCCTGGTTCCAGTGAGCATGGCAGAAGAGTCCTTGAGTGTTGCTGAAGGTGAGAATCGAACACCTTTTATTAGAAGCAAGAATGAAAGACTTTTAAGCTGTATGGTTATGCAACAGAATCCCCTGTTGAATGCAGATTTACAATTCAATGGCTCAAACAGTGATGTCAATGAGGAAGTTGGCTTAAGGGCTAGAGAACTTATGAGAGACACTGAGGATGATTTATTTCATTTTAAAAGACTCCAGTGTCGGCACTATCATCTGGAGGCCAGTATTAAAATGGATGTAGTTCCCAGGGGCCTCGGGGTCCTCAATATGCCTACATATGGCAAGACGTATCCAGGGCTGTTAGTGCAGTGGCAAAAGATTAAGCTGGATACGAGTCAGGCCTACCTTCAATTACTTATTGATTTCTTCTCACCGATAGAAACTGAGTTAAGTCAGAAGGTTACTTTACATCAACTGAGTTAATATTCTTGTTGGGCAGTGAGTTGGTTGATCTGTTCTTAAATGAGTCAGGTTCCTTTGTTAAATCTCTTTAATTCTATCTGCTCTTCAGGGACAATGCAATTACAGAATCTGGAATTGTGTTTTTTCTGAAGCAGGGTAGGGAACACATTTTGAATATAGAGAATTATAGACCCAGATCTTTAATTAATGTGTCAGTTAAGTTATATACAAATATTATGGCCATCTGTTTGAAACCCTTTCTTCCAAATCTTGTTCATTCTAATCGACCAGGTTGTGTTAAAGCAGGAGCAGTAATGACCACCTTTGCTACCTCTTGTTTACACAAGAAGAACAGAAAAATGACCTAGCAGTTGCCCTTTTTATGATTTTGAAAATGTCTTTGATTCTTTATAGCAGGAGTACCTTGAGAAGTATAACAAAAGTTTGTCCTACCATAGTCTTTTATTCAAGAGGTAAAGGCACTGTATCAAGCTCTGTTAACTAGAGTTTTATCAGGTGGCTATCTTTCAGATCCAATTACCCCATATTTTTGGAACAAGGCAGGGAAGCTGCCTATCCCCACTTTTACTTATCATGGCAACAGATTGTTTAGCTCAGCTAATTCAACAGTACCCATTCTTGACTGGTTGGTCCCTTATGGCACATGAATCTCTATATTTCTATTTGAGGATGATTGCCTACTTTTGACCAAGAATCCTGATGAAACCTTTCTATTCTAGAAAACGTGCAGACAGATTTTGGTGAACTGTTAGGGCTGAGAGTGAATCCTTTTAAGACCAAGGTCTTTTCTATTAATCAATCTATTCAAGATTTGAAGGTATGATGATGGAGTCCCCCTTTTACATGATCCTAAGACCATTCCAAAATATTTGGGCTTATTTATTCATACTAATCCTTTTAAGCTTCAGAAATAAAATCTGAAGCCTTTATGGGAATGGCTCTTCCTTTATGTCCTCTCATGGAGGAAACTTCACTTGAACTGGTGGGGAAAATGTTGGAGATGTTCTTGGTCTTTGTCCTTAATGTATATTACTTCTTTAGATGCATTCCCACTTCACCAATTCATTACTCCTTCCAAGGCATTTGGAAGGTACATTATGTGTTGATTTAAGAAGAATGGTAACTGCCCACTGCATTCACAGTTATACCAAATTTTTACAGACTATATTCTACGTTGAAAGATGACTGAAGTGGCCTTATTCAGTCCTACTTCCTATAAGGCCATTACTTGCTACCTCAAAGGACAGAAAAGTCTGTACCACTGCATTCAAATATTGGCATTCCAAGATATAACCTTCAATGTATTTATTAAACTTCAAAAGGCTTCTGCTGAACTAGACTTATGGAAGAAGGAAGTAATGATTTGGTGACATCTTGAGATAAAATTAGGAGAGAAAAAGTTGTGGTGGATAGAATGGATGAACAGGGGGTCAACTTTGGATGGTGCAGTTATGCCAAGTTGTTAAAGGCCAACAGTGTTTGATATAATTTGATTTTCATTAAGGAAAGCTTATAATCTACCACTGCATAACTACTGGCAGTATTTTCAGATGAAGCGTGCTATTTTTAAATTCTCATCTAGGATGTTCCTTAATGGTACCCCCACACAAAACTGAGTTCAATTTAGGAATAGGCAGCACCTTTATAAGTTAGTCTCATGAGAAAGTAACTTTTTGGTATGTTGCCCTTTTGATCCCAGATGTTTTGAATGAGCGGGATATGCTTGGTATGCATATTCTTCATTGTGGGTGTGTATACTCAGAGATATCCGTATCCAATTAGGTAAAGCTTTTGTGTCTTTTACAGTGTAGTTCTACATTCATATTTAATGGTTCTTGGACACCTAAGAGGTATTCAGGCCAGAGTCTTTCCTCACTGAGTAGTTGTATGTATTGTGGTATAGTTGTGGCTCAGGTGTTGCTTAAGTTTTGGGCTTGTAAACCTGTAATTCATCTATGGGAAATGATGGAGAGGCTGGTTAAGAGAATGACTAACTTAGATTTTCCTGTGAACCCACAGGTGTGGATACTTAGTAATGGGCAAATATTTCCCCATAGCCCTCTCCACATGGAATACTAGATTGTATCACTTGCATTAGTCACCAGACTATATTCTGCTTCTATCTGAAAATGGCTAAAATTAATTATTTTACATTCCTTCTGGTCTTTAGCAGGGAATACATCAGTCTGTTGCACTTTGAAACTAAAGTAATTCATGCCTTTAAAGCAGTGGAAACCTGGTATGACCTTGATCAATTCCTCCACCAACAGGAAACAATATTTGTTGCCATGCTATATACTGGAGGGGCTTTAAGCAAATATCTACCTGGTATAGTAGGGCTGGACATAATCTGATACAAGATAACACCCTTGGCGATCTCCTCTTTGGCATACCCAAAAGAATGCAGCTTCCTTTTTTGCATAGTAATATTCTCTATTGAATTGGCCACTTGTCCTTATTTCATTTTTTTGTCATATGAATTATTGTGTTACCATCTCTATATTGTGGTATGGATGAAGATTGAGTTGAACTCAAATTAAAAGTTAATCTACCTTACTTTTTTCTTTGATTACAGCCCACCCTCTTATGATTTGCATTACATTTATCAATCAATTTATGATGGATTAACAATGCTAGTAGACCATTTTAATACAGCTTTATTGTTTTTTGAACCTACTCTAATGTAATCTTGCTTTTTTCTTGCGCCTTATTTTGTATTGCATGTTTATTATAATTTCTGAAAAAAATCAAGCAAGTGATCATTTAAATGACAGTTTTGTTGGTGTATCTTACTTTGCATTACATACTAGTTGTAAGATAAACTGGACAAGAGGCAAGAAAGTTTGTTACATTGCAAATGTCTGTCCATAATATTGAAAGTGAGTATAAATTCCAAGTACATCATAGCTGTTAAACACACACACACACATGCGCACACACATACATGCATATATATGTATATATATATATATATATATATATGTGTGTGTGTGTGTGTGTGTGTGTGTGTTTGTGTGTGGGGGGGGTCCCTTTAAAACATCTAAAACACATAACATCTAATTTCATAACACTGAGACCAGAACATCTAAAACCCAAAACACTAAAACCCATAACATTGAATTTCATAACATCTAACAGTACAAATCACATGAAAATAACATCCCCTCCACATATAACGGCATATAATGACACCAAACTATGAGACACACTTTTTACTACATTTCTGCAGGGAGGCTTGATATAGTGGGGTTAGGAAATTAACTTTTTCCCACTGTAGTGCGATCTTGGAGTTGGTATATTTAATTTACGGGGGGGGGGTTGTGCAAGGGGCCCCCCTGCAGAAATGTAGTAAAAAGTGTTTGGTAGTTTGGTGTCGTCATATGTGGAGGGGATGTTATTTTCTTGTGATTTGTAGTGTTAGATGTTATGAAATTCAATGTTATGGGTTTTAGATATTTCAAAGTAGACCTATAAATATATATATATATATTCTAACATTATCAAGAGTGTGTCATTCACTATAATGAACAGCCATATCAGAGCAATGCTGAAAAAATAGATCTTCTGATGGGTGGTGATGACATTCCCATAAAAAATGCATCCTCATTCAGGATTCTTTGCCACCTGTACCCTCTTACTTGTTACCACAAAGTCTGACATCAAACTTGGAAGTAAGCCTCATTCCCCCCACCCACCTGCAACACACCCTTCAGACAGTATAGTGTATAATGTGAGCTATTAAAGTGGCATTAGTACATTTCAGGATGCACTAAGCTTTTGGGTACTCAAGGCATGAATGAACTCTGAACTTCAAACTTGAACCCCACTGCTAATTCTAGTAATGTAATCCTGCAGATTGTCATTTTGACAGTTTACTAATTTAACCAGATCCATGCAGCAGAGTACACAGAAAAAAATAAAGCTATCACTGTGATCATGTGACTGTGATGGAAAAATGGCAATATCACTTGATAACTAGATGATCGCTGAACAGATGTTGGCAATTCTGCTCTTATACTGAGTGAATCTAGACTAAGTAAGGATTATTCCTACAAGCTGGTGAAATGGAAATGGTGCTTCTTGGTAACTATCTATATGCATAAATTCCATGTACACACACACATGCACATACACAGCTCTCTCTCTCTTTCTCTATCTATATCTACCTAAGATTTAACAGCCTGCACAGGTAATTATTCCTATTGCTTTAAATATTAAAAATGTTTGTTGGCAAACCAGAACTCATATTTTTAATGTTAAATTCAATTTAGTTCTTAAAGATGACTCAGTATAGTGGTCCAGAGTATGCGAGGGTCATGCAGGCAGTCACTTGAGCTATGAACAGAGATTAAATTGACAGAAATTCACTTTCAACATCTATAACTATTTTCATTTGTACTTATCTTTGCAAAATCTTATGGAATTCCATATTTACTATACAATGGGAGCTCCTTCTCAACAAATTTACCAATTATAGTTTTACCTTTTTCAAACTAATGATCCGATCTGGCGACCCCTAGTGGGAGCAACCGAAAGGAGAAGAAGAAGGAGTTCTACCTTTTTCAAGTTTTCCAGATTATGTTTCTATGAAAATAATAGCCTTCAACTTTATAATGCAGTGCCTACAGGACCTAAATTCTTAGTTTTGTTACAGAAAGCAGCTCTTGTAAGGAAGACTTAAATTTGTAGCCTATATCTTACCTTGTAAGACGAGAAGGAGAGAAAGAAGCAGGGTTATCTTGCTCTGAAAATAAAGGCATTGATCCATCCATAATCCATAGACGAAAACATAAAATAACGATCACCTGAATTAAAACAGCATGGAATAATTAGAATGGCAACCAAAAGGCTCAAATTTAAATAAATTAATGCTTAAAATATTTCAGGAGAAACACTTCAAGCCACAGTTATGACCACAAGCACATTTAATTCTGCCAACATCCACTGTAACATTTCATAACTTTATTAATCCTCTGTGGGTAGCCAGGCAGCCTTGTGTAAAATCAGGCGTGCTTATCCCTTTCTGAACTTAACATCTGCACTGCCCAATACAGGTCTTGTATCTTAAGTCTGAAAATTTCCATTAACATAATTGTACTATGAATTGACTTCTGTTTCCTTCTACAGCATTTACACAATTATGCTGAATTATCTGCTATTCAGCATTAATGCTCTGCCTGTACTTTGTTTCATTGCCTTCTTTGTAATGCACGTAGCTAAGAGATTTCTTTTTTTTTCACTTTTTTTCATTTTTTTACATTTCTGTTCCCTAAATGAGAACATCTGCTATCAACTATATAGATCGTCAGTACAGTATCCCATCAAAGGTCAGTAATGTTAATGCATAAACTAGTTTTAAGACTTATCAACATTTCAGAAATGAAAACAGACTTTTAATCCAGCATAGCATAAGGAGTCGAGTCAATAAGATATGCAGTCACTTTTGAAACGCAAAAAAACCCCAGCATTTACTGGTGTATAATTCCAACATCTTTTAAAACTGAATTTGGAATAAAATTAAGAAATGCACTTCCTAAAATAAATAAGCAAGTCGCTTTAAACATGTACAAGGAAAATACAAAGTAAATGTGTTTAACAGATGGAATAAAGACACATTCGAACTAACAGCTGATATGGCCCTGTATCTATTAGCAGCTGAAGAGATATACTGAATTTTTATCTACTTCTGACTTAGAAGTCCAAAATCTAGCTGCAAACATAGTGAAATGGAATCAAATGTGGGTTCTGACATGAAATGCAGTGTACTTCCACAATCTGAAGATAGGTCTTACTCCCTTGGCAGGTGCTTTCTCTTTGCTTAAAAGAGTTCATGACAACTCTTCCTGTTTGGTTCAAATTACTGGATGATGCCTTCTCTGTTTCCACAATTTCTTAACTGTGGGGAATGTAGAGTCCAGACGAGTGCTCAAATATGGTAATCCATTCTTTTAGCTAGACATACGTAACAAGTGGGTGCACATTTGTGAACAAGGTTGGTCTTAAACACGTTTACTACATTTCTATTGAAAGCACCCACATACCGTACTATTTACATTTTTCATGCTGCAAAACCTACAACAGCCACATTTCTTTTATGAAAAAGTAATCCATTTGCCTTAGTTTGGCACAGTTTTTTTTCATGATTCCCATCCTATTTATCAGATTCAAGTGAATCCGCTCTGGAGATACACTCAGGAAATGAAACTCGGAGTATAATTGTATTCTTAGTTTATCTGACCCAGTCCCCTGTCTTGATAACATCTTAAGGCATGTGCCTAGCTACAGGTAACATGGATAGAAATTTTATAGAATGATTTGAGGAAAAAAAAAACACTTAATAAATTAGCCTGTACAGTGAGCTCTAGCAACACAGGATACATAACATTATGTTTGCTTGTCATAATGCAATGCATGCATCTACCAACACTACACTGGTAATGTTGTCCTGAACAGAAAAATGCATTGCAGACAGATCTTCTGTTTTCGTATATGAGAAGTTTTGCTACAGATCAGGAAAAATTAACAGAAACAGTAAGACTGACAAATGCAAGTTCAGTGAAATTGTTTTAAGGTTTCCATCTCAAGAGTAAGGTGGCACTTTAAGACATGGTAACTAGAAAAGGCAGGTGAATCAGTTAAGCACTTTTCAATAAATAGATGGCCAAGTGTCAGTTGGATGCAACTGAGACAGAAGAAAAGATATGATGTGGAAGGGAATATCACAGAAATAATGACATATGTCAGCTTTACAGTGGGAACAGCTCCCTAAATCCAAATATGTTGTATAACTGGATATGTAATAGAATGAAGAATAATATGACCATTTTCCAGAGAATTTTTTGGTGACACAACTGAATCACCTAGAGCCAATTTTTGCACCACTTAGTGGTTAACTGCAACATGGTGTGCAGTCTGTGACCTGTGTTTTCCTTTGTAGAGAATACTACACACCGTAGTTGATGCTCTAAGTGATTGGTCAATACAACTCCTTTCCCTTATAGACACCCTCTACAGTCTGCACTGCTGCAAACAACTCAATTTGTGGGTGAGACTGAGGTGGAAACACACAACATGTGTTTTGGGAAGAGGGAGGAACTTCACAGAGACACAGAGAGAACATGCACACTCCATGCAGGCATTGGCTGGAGGACAGGATCGATCCTTGTGCTTTGTGTATGGGAGGCAAAGATATTAACCACTATGGTGACTGGTATCTACTAAATGAGACGGAAGGGATTAAACAGTGAAGCAAGTTAACTGCTTCAAGCTTCTGGGAGGGGTGGTTGAGGAGAAAGGAAGTCTGCATGAGGTCAAAGCTAGAAACATAGGGGCTGCAGCCAACTGGCACAGATTGTCAGGGGTAATGTATGACAGAACAATGCCATTGAAGCTGAAAAGTAAAGTGTACTAAACAGTGGTGCGACCAGTACTACTGTATGGTACAGAAACCTGGGCAGTTAAGGCAGATGAATTGAGGAAGCCTGAGGTGTTGGAGATGCAGTGCCAGAGATAGGTGGTATGATGCACATTGTGGGACAAAGAAATTAGGACATCAGAACAAAGTAACAACGACTTTTATAGAAGGTCAATGAGAAGAGATTACAGTGGTTCAGGCACATGTACAGAAAAGCAGAAGACAATCTGGTGAAGAAAACTTGGGACAGACAGGAGGAAGGTAAGAGAAAATTAGGGCATCCAGCAAAGAGATGGACAGATTCCTGCAACAGTAAGGCATGACTGTCGAAAAAGGTAGAAAAGTGACTTTTAATGAAGGGAGATGGCGACAGTTGACATGATACCCGACCTCATGTAGAAAATGGGAAAAGGATGCTGATGATGATGATGATGATGATGATGAAGATTTCCAGAGAAAGATAATCTACTTTCTATCAAACTCTAATAAAAGGGTCAGACCAGACAGGTAATGTAATAAGCTCTGGAAGATGATGACCAAACAGAATGAATTACAAGAGGGGATGACCAGACCTTTGACTACAAAGAAGGAATAAAAGTCAGTCAACTATACTGTCTGATAGAGACACTCATGCTGCAGGGATCTCAGTGGGACTCACCCCTGATGAACCTAATCAGCTCATTGATGCAAGTCCAATGAGACTACAAGGATGTGAGTCTGAGTATCTGTAAAGCTTCTGTAAGAAGTTAGAGCTAAGAATGTCTACAAGATTATTTTTGGAAAAGAAACTGCACAAATATTCCTACAAATGAATATGTAAAGAACCTAATGTCAGTACAATGCACTGTTAAACAATAAAATGAAAGTACTGTGAAAGACTGAAACATTACTCACAGAAGGAATGTAGTAATTAACTGGGATTGAAGAACATTGGTTCCCAAACCATAATGCCACCTTCAGTAAACTAAAACATGTTTTTGAAAAGTAACCCTAAACATAAGTAATTATCTCAGCTTATATCTGCCTTGCTCTTTTTACCCAGGTAAAAGTATAAAAATGAGATATGTCGCATTTATGAAATTTAGGCATACATAGTAAAATATGAATGTATCAACTATGTGTATCATTCAAGAAGCAGATTTAAACATTTAAGATTTCACAAAATACTGGGGGGGGGGGATTCAGTAATCCTCCATGTAAGACTAAGTCTTACTCGGGAACGACAGCCTAAGAGTATGACATCAGCGCGCCATGCATATTCATGAGGGCACGCTGACTCAACTCCATGGCTAACATGGAGGATGTAGGAGTGCAGGGGGCATGTCAGACTGCCGAGCAGTCCAAATATCCATGCCCCTGCAAGTCCCTAAATCTGCTGATGTCAGCAGATATGAGCGAATCTGCTCAAATGTATATACCCCCAACACTACACACCCCCACATTCAAAACCCCTGTACAAATGAAATAAAATGTAAAACAATTTTTTTTATTATTCCCGATATAGCTGCCCATATTTGCGCATGTGTGCATGGGTGTGCCCATTGCTTAGCTACAGTTAGCAGTTTAGACATCGAAGAGGATAATAAACCACTCATATGCAAATTAAGCCAAATAGCAATAGCACAGTGGTAGAGCCTTCGCACAAAGAGGAGGCATTCCCGGTTCAAGTCCCACCACTCCCCTTTCCATTTTCTGTAGGAAATCTGTGCATAAAAATAATTCCTGACATTTACCTTTTAAATTTTATTAAAATGCATTGAAATGGCCTATGTAGTAGTGAACGATATTTTAAATATATATAAGAAGGCGAAACGGTCATGCATACTAATGAATGCATAAGTAACCTATCTTAAGCAATGTGAAGCACTGCTAAGCAACGTTTACCAGTATTAAGCACATTTAAGAATAATTGCCCATAGCTAAGCACTGCTTTAACTAGCGCAATGGCTTTGCATGTAGCTGTGTATCGTGCCAACTTGCACAAACAAAACATGTTAGTGCGAAGCTGCGCACCGCACCAACTAGCGCAACGTCAGGCAACGTAGAGCAACGTTGGGCAAAGTTGAGCAAAGTCGGCTAAACATAGCCACACCTCCTAGCCGGTCAGGCCAGTAGTAAAATAAAAAGCAATGACAGGCTTCAAACCCGTGATACTGTGCACCATAATCACAGTACTGAACCACTAACACATGACAGCTTTTGCTGTTCATGCACTGTCAACATACATTTACATATTAATCAAAGTTTACTCAGTGCTAAGCAGGTGTGCACTCAGCTGAGAATTTTCAAAACCGGCCAATCACAAATAAGTGTGGGAAATGCAGCATATTTAAGTTCCATAGGTGGGAATAATTGCCATAACTGGTTGTAACTCCTATCTGCAGTCAGAATGGCCAGTGCTGGAGAGGGCTCTCATTTTTGAGCGCAACAGTGGGGCATTGAGGAGTCAAAAGTGATGGATTGGCTCCTTGTCCATCATCATGATGCAAGACTCCTGCAGGGCCAGTTCCAAGGCATTGAGTACAAAGCAGAAGCCTGGAACCGCCTAGCACATGATCTCACCAGTGCCACAGGGTCACTCGGACTGGTAAGCAGGTCAGACACCACTATGCAGACCTGAAGAGATGCAAGCAGGACCAACTGAACCAATGGATACAGGAGGCCCGTGGGAATAATAATGCCCCACTACTGAGCAGGTAGCCATGGAATGGAGTATGTAAGAATTGCTATTGTAGTGTATATTATGAATAGGTATGTCTCAATATCCCTTCATTTACTTCACAGCTGCAGGTGTCCGTGCTGCGAATCAGCAAGCCTATGCAGATAGGCTGCTAAGGCTGCACCACCAGGCAGGTTAGTAATTATTCTGCATGTATTGTTATATAAAATAACCAAGAGAGCCTGAAAAAAGTGTTGTAGCTCAATAATAAAGGTATAAAAAGTCATGAATAATATGTCTGCATGTACTGTTATATAAAATAAGTGAGAGAGCCTGAAAAAGAGTGTTGTAACCCATTAATAAAGGTATAATACATCTTGAATAAGTCTTCTGCATGCACTGTAATATCAATTAAATGAAAGAGCCTCTAGAAAAGTGTGTAATGTAATTAATAAAGGTATAATTCCTGGAGTGTGTCCGTGTCACTTACTTCAAAATGTTGTTGTACTCTTGCATTATATAAATAGTACTGTTGTATTAAGCGCTGTCAACCCACAGTTGGGCAGGCCCATATAAAGTGGATGAAGGGAGTGCCAGTAGCTGTGAAGTATATATACAGTCCTCAACTGTTGGTTAATGGCTGGCACGCATAGGTAAATCTGGCACACGAATAGCTTGTTAATGTGTTCCCAGAAATGTCAGTGTGCTGCTAGAAATGTAGGGGGCTGTAGAAATATAACTGATAATGTCACCTGAACACATCCAGATATGTAGATATATAAATATAAAAAATATATATAAATACGTAGCAGTAAGATCTACATCCTGGACAGTTTGTATGTCAGATACAGGTCAGGTATATAAGGACCTAGCCAAACCCATTTCACAACGTAATGGACTTTGCCTAGTGTAATAATACATGTAGGGGATATACACCTGCAGTCAACAGGAATGTAGTGTAAACTATAAGTACATATAAGATGTTAATGGAGGTATCTTTTTACAGCCTACTGTATGTGCATAAACAATGCAATTCCACACCTCAATGGGTATGTCTAATCTCAAAACATTTGTTGTGACATATGTCCTATTGGTTTATAAATATCTGCATTTACTTTGATGCATGTGCCCTGTTCGAATACCACAATCTTGGTGGCCTGTTGCCACCAATCAATCCTGCATGCTGTTGGAATGTCCTCTGTTGTTCTATATATGCATGTGTTATGCTTGCTGTTCAACTGTTGGAACTCTGGTGTGTTGGGTTAATGGGAATATTACTGCATGCTGTTACAACTAATTTGGAATGCTGTTGGCTGTTACCAACCCATATTGTCATTAAATCCTCCTAAACATAGAACGTATGGGAAGGCCGGTCCCAGCGGACCCACCTGTCCCACCTCAGCTGGCGATGGCACCTGGCACCAGCAGGTCCGGTGTCCAGCCTGGGATCTCCTCCTCTGTTAACTCTGTGCCACCTTCAGGTGGAAGCACTGTAGGGGATGGGGCTCATCCCCCCTGTGCAAGCGTAGCCAGAAAAGGGACACCTATCACCCTCTGAAAGGTTCAGACTGTGGTGCGTAGGGAGATCCAGCGTTCAGTCGCTGATCCTCTATGCCAGCTCGAGGCGGGAGTGGCGTGGCTTAGGGGTGAGCCTGCCCCTCCTACACAGCCCCCAACACAGCCACCCTCTGGGCTGTGAAGGTGCAGTGGTGACTGCCCATGGGTGGGGATCTCAGTTCCACTATTGCCATCTGTGGGCTCATGGGCTTGCGATTTCCAAACATCCTTCCCCGTCAATGGTGTTCACCCACCCCATGTGTCATATTCTGCCCCTGTATGCATCTTATTTGTCTTGTCTGTTTACCTCCCCAACCTACCTCCCCAAATATACCTACTTCCCCTACCCCACGTTCCACTCTCACCTGAAAAAAAAAATGGGCAATCTGCTCCTACAAAAAAATTACGCCCCATACATAGCTGCCCATTTTGCACACATATCCACTGGACAGATAAACTGAAATTTAATTGGCAGTACAACATACTTTGTTGTCCTCACCCCTCTCTCAGGGGTTGAAGGTTTCAAAATTCCCTTCAAATTCCTAGTATATGCACAGTTGTTGCTGTTAAAGAAATGGGCAGCTATGGACCTTCCCTACACCCGTCCTGCACATCCCTATCTGTTTTCCCTACTGTCTTACCCTCTTTGTGCCCCTTTTTCACCACTTTCCTATCTCCCCATTTTCTTTTCTTTCAAAGAAATTAGCGCGGGGGTTAGTGGGAGTAAGCACTTTTAAGCAGTAGTTAGTGGATTTGCGTGAGTGTGTGCATGTATGCGCTTAGCTAAGTATTGCTAAGTGTTGCGCAAACCTGCTTACAACTGCTTAAAAGTGTCTTAGTCAACCTGCATGTGAGGGCCCTTGTTCTGCTCAGCAGCAAAATAAAACACCACTGTCAGTCTCGAACCCTGGACCTTGGACACACTAAATTGCATGAAGTACCATTAAGCCACAGTAGATATATAGCAGGTTGTTGCTGAAATATATATATATTATGCATCAGAATGAGTGAATGTAAAGGAAAGATAGGAATGCCATCACCCAAAACCTGTTCTGTGGAACTTTACCAGCAGTTGTTGTGGAATTGCATTACATGACTGTGATGACAGAACCAGCCATTCTAGCAGTAAATAATGTTACAGCAGCACTTTACAACCCCCACACAGTATCATAGCAGGACAATCCCTACCCACACATACAAAATACCTGTGTGTTCAGGGTCCAGCAAGGATGTAGGTAGGCATACTCAGTACTGGAATTGTCCAGTTTTCCTGAGCATCCTGTGATAATGTCAACAAAATAAAAAGCACAAACTGTGCAGAAGTTAGTACAATAATATCCACAGTATAGCAGTTCCCAAACAGTTCATGTGCCAAATGAAAACATCTCAATAACTACATATGTATGGCAGCTAATTGTATAAGTAGAAAAGAAACTACATACTCCCATGTATCGTGTTAGCATTTGTAGGAGTGAGTACAATTCTACACTGTCAACTGTGTACTAGAAGTAGCAACATTCAGGTCTGAAAATAACATTCAAATCACTGGCTACACCCCTAACTTCAGATATAAGAAGTATACCAACCTTCTGACTTACACAACGGTGTCCACAGCAAACAAGCATGGGCCACACTTTGGAAAGCTGAAAGGGCTACACCTACCTGACCTAGCAATTTATAGCATTGGGTTGCTATGACAGTGAGTACTGAAATTACCACACAGCAGGCTGCATGCAATTACCAAATGGTGGCCACCAATTGGTGCAGAGGCCATCACATGCACATGTGCAGATACCTATAAAAGTAGGCTGTACTTGCTGTCCACACATGCAATCATTTCATTGCAGCCACGGAGAGAGAGAGAACAAGAGAGAGAGAGAGAGAGAGAGAGACGCACACAGAGACACAGACAGACAGACAGACACCTACAACAGCAACAGCAACAGCAAAAAAGAAAAATTAAGATATTAGAAAAAAAAATTATATTAAAAAAATAATAAGATATAAATAAAAAAAATACTAAACACATGGAACTTACAAATACAAACGCATACAAAGGAAAGGTATGTAACAGATATGTATTTACTGGCATGTAGTAGATGTTTTTGAAGAGGACTCTACATACTTTGAATCATCCATATGTGGCAGCAGTACGTATCTATGCACAGATGCCCTGCATAACTACTGCCAAGGAGAAATCAGTGTGTAGCTGTGTGCAGTAGGATATGACTGTGACATATGTAGTTCAGCATTAAATGTCAAACATCTGATCCATGTTATCTGTGTTCTGTACAGTAGTGTGTATAATGGCTGTTTGGGGGAGTAGCGCATACAGTTATATAAACATGGATGTGACAGAGTAACAAATGCATGATAGTCATATTAACGTGTAGCTTAGCATTGGCAACAGCTGCACCAGGCTAGTATGCTAATCTAGCATTTGCAGCTATATATACACCCTCTAATATTACTGTGTGCTCACATGTGACACCTGTTCATGTTGCAGCAAGGCCCAACAGATCAGCCGTGTGGTCCATGGACTTACAACATTGTGGACCTTGTGTGTGTATGGCACACACATATGGAGAGATCTGTCTGTGTCAGCTATATTAGCATCTTTACATGTGCATAGAGCAAGGGACATACTGCAACTGTTTGTGAAGGGTGGACATATATATGTTGGTGAAGGTTGTTATGTGCATATTTCTATGTAGGTTGTAGTGTGTGGCAAACAAGACAGCATACAGTGCTGGTATATGACATGTGGTGATGAAACGCTGTGGATATGATTTGTCAGGTTTGCAGTGTTGCAGCCAGTGAGGCCTGCTAAAGCTACATGGGCTGAGAACACCTTCAATGCATTCCGCACGACACTGTGCAATATTATTACATAACAGTATACCTCGCAACCTTCGCAAAATTGATATTCCCACCATGAAAGGTGGACTGTATATGTGCCTATATGTATATCTATATGTACACCAATGGATGTTTACATTTATGTGTGTGTGTGTGTGTGTGTGTGTGTGTGTGTGTGTGTGTGTGTGTGTGTATATATATATATATATATATATATATATATATATATATATATATATATATATATATATATATAGAGAGAGAGAGAGAGAGAGAGACAGGGTCATATTTACTGCAACAGATGCCTGGTGACAAAGCCATGGACTCAAGCTCAATGTTGTAACTGCATTGGCATCCCTTCTGGAAAAACTCCGTACCCATGAACTCCCACATAGGTGGTAGTCTACTTAACACTGAAAGTGTGATAAGAGACGATGGGACACAGGTGGACAGTAGTCTCCCCTTTTATAATCACAGTACCACACTAGTCATGTAATCTGTCTACATGGCACACCTCATCACAAAAGGTGTGTCATCCAGGAAAATATAGATCAGTGTTCCTCTCTACTCATGACACATAAAGCCAACTATAGAGTACAATGCCCCATGTGTTATGTACCTCACAAGACATCTACAGCAACTGGAAATGACACAGACATACCTCACAAAGAGTAATACCGGCCTCAAACAGATGCCCTATGCAGACCATCTCACAAACCCACAACTAGACCGTGTCGCATACCGCCTACCCAGAGGTGACCTCTGCCTAACATACTGAGCTATGTCACACCCACAGCTGTTGGACATGCTCCATGTAAACAGATCACAATCTCTATGAGCTACACACTCTAGGGACCCAAACCTTTTGACCACAATAAACAGCACATGCTGGAGGGATAGATTCCTATCTCAGAGACATCCCATACTCTGGAACAAACCAACTATCCATAGCAAACAAAGCTCCTAATTAGCAGTCATCATAAATAATCCTGAAGATTGTATGGGAGATAGTGAATACACCCAGGCAATCACCTCTGTGTCTCTGCTTGACAGGGCCACGTGAAATGTAATTACCTGTGTGTCAAAGGCCAGGGTAGCATATGGCTAGACTTCTATAGGCCCTAGGGCCAATAGCCTCTTACCTAACTATGAAGTGATACACACCCACATGTACTTGTTGCAATAATTGCTATGTGAGGTTGACTGAGTGTGATGGTGAATGTGTTGGTGAATGTGTCAGAGTTTGGTATATGTGTGATAGCTTAGTGGGAAACTGTTTCTGTCATGGCATTATATGTCCTAGCTGTGATCCCAGCAAAAGATGTGTATACAATTGCTAGGCTGAAAAAGCAGTATGCCATATGGTCTGACGTAGTCCCTTGTTGTCGACTGGGGTGCCCATTGTAGGCTAAAGCAGTACATGTATGCTTATTGAGTGTTACTGCTGGTGAATCCAACTCCTGTATGAACTGTAGTACTACCTGAAGCTGTATGCCTAAACAGCACAGTATGGTGTACGTCCACATTTATTGGAACCACTGTTTCGTGTGTTCCCTGTAGTCCTCACAGATTACATACCTCAGTAATAAGGTCTCGTAACTACTGACACACAGTACTGTAAGGTACACAGATAAAGTTCACCTGGGTTGCCATACCTATGTGTCTGGTATGTATGGGTATGCCTGTACCATGGCCTCGGTTGTGTATCTAGCAACATGTATAGTCTAGTACAGCAGTATGCCACCTATATTAACGAATGTGCACATATGTTAGGCAGGGGTCTTCCATTAACAACTAGTGTGGTATATTGGTAATACTGTGACTGGACTTTACAATCATTGCACTGGATTACATGTTTCATGATTATTAGCATGATATATAACTCCTGTGGCTAGGTGGTGCATTGTGTTGCATACAGTGTGCCATGTACTGTTGTATAGTCTTACATACTGTTTTAACTTTGTTGCTGTGCAAAACATGGTTTGATATATAGAGTGTGCCAGGCACTGTCAGGCAGTTGTGGGTTGAGAACTGATATGTGGTATTGAAAGTGTGTATCTTCTGACAGCGAATAGGTTGCTATATATGGCAGTTAATTGATATCTGTACTTTAGAATGTTACGTGTGCCACATGACTTGCTCACACATATTGTTTAATTGTCTTCCAGGGTTATGTCCCACCATCATAATCCCGCCTATAGCACGATGGAGGAAGAACTGATCACAGCCAGCCTGGTGCAGCACTATGCCCTGCTGTTCTCCAGAATCAGCCAGGACCAGCATGAGTGGACTGCGCTGTGGCAGGATCTTGTCCATAGGGTAAATGACATAGGCATGCATAACCGGACATATGAGCAGGTACGCCATCACTGCAGTGATTTAATTAGACATGTCCGGCAGCGTGCATCTGATATCCACAGACGACAGCTTGTCACAGGTTCGGGGGGTAGCCATCCATCCCCCCTCACAGAGTTGAGGAGCTGCTCCTGAGCCAGGTGGCTCCTGGCCAACAACCACAACAAGTAACATACGTCATCATGGAGGCCGGAGCCACCCAGCAAGTTGACACGGAGCGTGCAGGTAACATGGCATAGCTGTATACTACTGTTACCTCTATTGGTAGAGCATGCTTATATGAGATGTGTACTGTGTAGTTAGATGATGTGGTGCCTAGTGCTGTGCAATACTAATAATTAGGAATAGAATCTGTAGGCCTGTGACTGTCAACCGTTGTACTGCTGTAAGATTGCAAACACACAGTAGCAATGCCACAGTTGTTGCCACTGACAAAATGTCTCATATCCTTGTAGGTCCCTCTGGTGTGATAGCAAGGCAGCAGACCCATGCTGTTGAGTGTGTTCTACCTTTAATATTGCTAATTAAATGTGCATGTCATAGGTGAGGTGTAGGCCATGTACACGTAACACACCTACGCATAATGCATGCTGTGCATGTTTACTGTGAGACTATGCACATCCCAGTAACGTGGGTAGCTGCCTAAAACACATACAATACGCAGAGTATCCCACACAATTGTGGCAACACTGAAGTGGACATTGGATAGGCAGAGTCGATACACATGCACACAACATACACAACTTTGTCATATGCAGTACACATTAACATGCTACACATGGCGTATTCAGACACCCGCTATAAGGTCACACTACAGTATCTCAAACATCATCCACACAGCACACATAATATACCTGAGGGGTAGATGCCTCACATGTGGCTGTGCAACACTCTTCAACACATAACACATTCATGTTAGGCAATGCTCCCTATTGTGCACCTTACAAACCCATGTAACAACTGGCTGTGAAATGGTGAATGTAGCCATGGTACTGCAGTTCTGGTACAGCATGGTATGTGCCGGTCTGGCACACATTAGTAGCCTTGAGTGACCACATGATGCTGCATGATGATGGCTCATGGTAGTACACCCCATTCAGTTACAGTGACCACAGTACTACACATAGCATTACCTGCTATGCACCTCAATGTTGTGTATGTGCAAACATAGGCACCTATACACAATATGCATAGCAATCACCATTTGTACAAAGTGACACATATATGTCTTGTAATGCTATTGAGTGTATAGGTCACATGACATACATTATGTCTGTGTGATGTTTAATGTTGCAGTTGTGTTGTAGCATGCCATGACATGCCTGGCACTGGCATGTCTACAATATGTCCTACACTCACCATAACCACCGTACAATGGCTATGTTGAGCAATGGAATTCCATCAGGTATACATGCACCACTCATCCTGTGTGTATACATAGCATGCATGTGCTAAACATGTGTCCACAATTATCTGCTAAAGACACAGACCCTCTAATCAGAAATGGATATCTATGTGACACACAGATACACATCCAGCCATGGTATGTATACCTGTGAGAGATGGTGCACAGGACATTGCAGAGCTTTTAATACTTGCACAGCAATGTTGTGTCCATGTACACAGTGCATTCCAGGGTGAGGCCAATCACTGAACAACAACACATAAATCAAAGACATGTATAGTGTTATTGGCAAGGGCTGTCAACACCCGCACTGCATGCTGTTGGGAAACACACATCCTGCATGCTGACACGTGTGAAATAACTGTTTGCCTTGTGATACTGTACACCACCATCACCCGCTATTGAGTATGTTCTGGATTGCTGGTGGTGTGTATGTGTGTGTGTGTGTGTGTGTGTGTGTGTGTGTCTGTTTTAGTGCGGAGTGCATTTGTTTTCATGTGTGCATGTGTGCATGTGTGCATGTGTTCATGTGTTCATGTGTGCATGTGTTCATGTGTGCATGTGTGCATGTGTGCCGACATCATGTACAGGTCGTAAAGTGTGTTTCCTGTCTTCCTCTCACAGGTGCTGACTTTGGGCTGCTTCACTGCAGCAGGGAAACTGATGTCACTGAGCAAAATAGTGATACTGATGATAGATGTGTTGAGACACAGACATGTTTGCCAGGGTCTGTCATTGGGCCACCAATCGACAGTACACAAGTGTCTACCCCATCCATGCACACAGTCATACTGCCAATACATCCATCACCAATGCCCTTAGCTGAGGGACAGCATACAGTCAGCATTGGCCAGGACAGTGTGGTATCCATGGCACATGCATCCTGACACAGCAGCCATACCCAGATGTCTGGAAGGGTACCACATAGGCAGATGTCCTGGGGTTCTCGTCGGAGCACTGCTGCTCATCATGTCACTGGCAGATGTGCCACAGGTCTTACTACCTCACACATGTTCCAGGCTGTCATGAAGGCACAGGCATGTATGGAATGGTACACCAGACAGGGACTAAGAGCACAGAGGGCACATAACACTGCTGTCATTGACAGTATCCATGACCTAGCAGGTGCCGTCCGTAATTACACCGAAGTCACTGATAGACATTGGGGAGAGACATTAGATGTCATCTGCAATGTCGTGTCCATGTGTCAGGCAGTGCAGGACAGTTGAGTCATCGATGTGGATGTATGCCAGCAACATCAACAGCTGGCAGCCGCCGCGGATGTCCATCAAGTCACAGCTGCTCCCGTAGTGCCAGTACCAGCCCCAGCAATGTTGGGGGTGGGCTGTCCATAGAATGCCCTAGAAGACCACGTGCACATGGCTCTGGACAGTCCAAGCAGGGACCTGGGTCCAGTGTACATCAATCTACCTCTGGGGATAGTACCCAGTCTGGCTTAGTACCTGATAGTGTCAGTAGCACCCCTGCCAGGCACAGGTACCGTATCTGTGGCCAGAGATGGTGATTTGTAAAGCCTGGCAGGTACAGTCTGTGGCTGTCCCACAAATACCCGTATATGGTGACTACATGGTGGAACTGTGTGCATGCAGACACACACACACACACATAAAACACACACCTAGGCCTAACACATACCCGTACACATTACATCAACATGGGCCCATACCAGTGCTCTTGCCCCTCACACAGACACACACACACACACACACACACACACACACACACACACACACACACACACATACATGTTGATTGGATGGCTCACTGTAGGCCTCTGGCAAACCAACAACACACCCTGTGCATATGATGAAACCTGTGCCACCTCCTGTCATCTATAACATTGATGCAGGAACAGGCTACCATGGTGCTGATGCACAGGGTGACTTTATAGCAGTATAGCAATGTTAGCATGTTGTCAGCAGTAGAATATAATGATATGCTTGAAGGTGTAGCTGAGCAGGCATGATGCATTAAAGCTATTGTTAATGCAGTATTGTTTATACCAGGGTTAGTTCCAATAGTGTATTGTCCGCCCATGTGCCACTTGGCTGATGTGTGTAGTATTGGCAGCATGTGTTAGAGAGTGGACAGTATGTGTGGGATATGTGTAGCTCAGATTTGCAGGTGTACATTTGTGAACATGGTGGAGGTGCACTGTCTGCATGTATGTGCATACTGGACACATGGCCAGGATGACATGCCATTACATAGTGTTAACATTCCATAGTTTCTATTGGTGGCCAATATGCATTGTACTACAACCATTTAGGAACCTGACTACACATGTGTGTATGACATGGTCTGACACTGTACTGTGGGTGATACTGTTACTATCTGTCATTGTTTTGGATTCTGGTAGTATACATAACTTCAACAGCCTGACCATAACCAATCGTTAGATCATGTCTTGACAACTGACACACAGATGTAGGACACACAGCAACATTTGGATCCTTCAGGTACTATACTATGCCAGTAACGAGTGGTATTCACCTGCACCCATTACTGAGACAACTCCTGTTTGGCATATAGCTCTCTTAGGTACAAGCAATCACAGTATGGATATGTCCGTCCACATCTGGTAATGCATACTGTGGCCTATAATGCATTCTCCAGATGACACACACATCCTCCACAAGGGTATCATACAGACAGATGCCTGTTGTCAAACCCATGCTGTAAAGCTATAAGCCAAACTAAGCATAGTCATCCAACTTTACGGAACATATTATCCCCACAGTACCACATAGGTAGTAGCCACCAAAATGATGAACAGGTACCGATGTGTACATGCAACCAAGTGTTGCATCATCTCTCCTTTGATAATCATGTTTCCAAAGGTATTTTGAAATCCTCAGTGGATCACATAAGCAATAAGGGGTCTGCATGCATATCCACAAAGGTTGTTGTACACCTGTAATGAATAGACATCATTTACAGACTTTGCTGCATTTGAACAGGTCTTATATATACCTCGGCCATAAACCCTCACTCACACAATTCAATAGAAACCGTAATGAGTATGTGTGACACGGATGACCTAGGCCAGGGATCACTGCAGTGGCTGGCCTTGTCACAAGCATACAGATGTGACCTAAGGTCTGAGAAGCAGCAGCACAGTCTGGCAAAGATGACAGCTGTGTTCTTGGAGAAAGCAGGGTTCCCACACATGCAATAAATGAGGTAACATGTACATATATGTATTTGACACACAGCTAGCTCACATGTGCAACACATACTGATATGTCATACAGTAGTAAAAGCAAAACCTACAACACATTGACCAACAGTGTCACACACATACAGCACAGACACTCACCAAGTGCAGGATTCAAACCCCTACTTAACTACTTCATGATACTAGAAAATACACAGTAACACAACGTGCTATACACATTACTGGGAGTTCTCTTTTCCACAGGTATATTTGTAGGACAGTGACATCATCAGACTTGACAAAGATTAGTTTACCACTTTTAAGGTGTTTTACTACTCTCCTAAAAGGTTGCTCCTTCCCCAGGAGACCACACACACACACAGTTGTCAAGTGCAGGGTTCAAACCCCTACCTAACTATTTCATGATATTACAGGAGTACGCATTAACACGACACGCTATACACATTACTGGGAGTTCTCTTTTCTTCAGGTATATTTGTAGGATGGTGACATCATCAGACTTGACAAAGATTAGGTTACCACTTTTAAGGTGTTTTATTCCTCTCCTAATAGGTTGCTTCTTCCCCAGGAGACCACACACAAACACACACAGTTGTCAAGTGCAGGATTCAAACCCCTAACTAACTACTTCATGATAGTATAGGAGTATGCATTAACACAACATGCTATACACATTACTGGGAATTCTCTTTTCCTCAGATATAGTTGTAGGATGGTGACATCATCAGACTTGACAAAGATTAGTTTACCACTTTTAAGGTGTTTTACTACTCTCCTAAAAGGTTGCTCCTTCCCAAGGAGACCACACACAAACACACACACACACACACACACACACACAGTTGGCAAGTGCAGGATTCAGACCCCTACCTAACTACTTCATGATATTAGAGGAGTACGCATTAACACGATGCACTATACACAGTACTGGGAGTTTTCTTTTCCCACAGGTATATTTGTAGGATGGTGACATCATCAGACTTGACAAATATTAGTTTACCACTTTTAGGGTGTTTTACTACTCTCCTAAAAGGTTGCTCCTTCCCCAGGAGACCTCACACAAACACAGAGTTGTCGAGTGCAGGATTCAAACCCCTACCTAACTACTTCATGATACTAGAGGAGTACGCATTAACACAACGCGCTATACACATTACTGGAAGTTCTCTTTTCCACAGGTATATTTGTAGGATGGTGACATCATCAGACTTGACAAATATTAGTTTACCACTTTTAAGGTGTTTTACAACTCTTCTAAAAGGCTGGTCCTTCCCCAGGAGACCACACACACACACACACACACACACACACACACACACACACACACACACACACACACTTGTCAAGTGCAGGATTCAATCCCCTATCTAACTACTTTATGATACTACAGGAGTATGCATATACACGCCACACTATACACATTACTGTGTGTTATTCTTTACACAGGTATATTTGTAGGATGGTGACATCATCAGACTATACAAAGTGGGTTACATTAGGTGACATTAGGTGGGCTACATTGAAGGAATGTCTAAACACTTTGGCCATGTGATCATCAAAGGGGAGTTTACTATCTACCCGTGTCCCCAGGGCCATAATGACTTTCTCTGTGCATACTGGATTACCACCTATGTGGTAATTTGTGTGTACTTTGTTTTACCCAAAGGGGATGACTATGCATTCTTTGCCATTCAGCTTGAGGGCATTGTTTTGACACCAGGTATCTGTCTCTGTAAGACACTTCTGGAGAATGTTTGGTCAGCCGTACAGTCGATTATGGACCACAGTTACCATTCATCTGCAAACCTGTTCAGCCATACACCTCCCATGCTTGCCTGCACCTCTGAGCAGTATCTACTGAACAGGTGGGGTCCCAGGACCAAGACCTGTGGGATGCCATTTGTGATTGGCTTAGAGTTGGACATGGCACCCGCAACTCTGAACATGTGTGTTTGATCTGTTAGCCACTTGGCCACCCATCCTGTGACATAGCTGTTAATGTTCAAGCTGGTATGCTTGTCCATGATGACAGAGTGAGGAATGGTGTAGAAAGTCCTTTGTGAGGTTCAGGTGGGCTGTGTGGACTACTTTCACCTCCATCTATGTCCTTGGTAATTATTTGAAAAAAGTCAACTAGGTTTGGGAGAAAGGATCTGCCTTTAAGAAGGCAAAGTTGTGTACAGTCCAGTGTCTGGAGGTCTCCCATGTCTCAGTTTATGGGTTCCATGACAATTTGCTCAATAGCTCTGTAGACCAGGCTGAGTAGACATATTGGGCAATGGTTTCCAGGTTCTGCTGTGGCACCCCTTTGTGGAGCTGGATGACTGTTAGTGTATGCCATTATTTGGGTACATAGCATGTGGTACACTTGAGTCTGGACAGTGAATGTAGGTGAGGGTGTAGTTCCTTATGGGCCTAGTGTAAGATGCAGCCTTGGCACCATCCAGTCACACTGATGCTGTGTTCTTAGCTTTGGTGAGGGCTGTCTTTACCTGCATGTCCATGACGTCTGGGGCTCTGCATCCTTCTGTGATGGACACAGGCCCTTTTGGGGGTGATGGGGGGGAGTTTACACTGAACTTGTCCCCCTGGATGTGGGCAATGAAAGTTGGTTTGGTGTGTTTCTTTCCTTTTTTCAGTAGCTGAAAGCATATTTGGAAGTTGGCACCTACATGTCTGGTATAGTTACCGAAGGCTTTGTCTTTAGAAACTGTCCTTGGATTATTTTATGAGTGATCATTGTTTCTTCCTGATAATGATCAGTGATGCCTTTCCTTTAGTGAAGTTGGCTCTATCATGTGTTTGTTTCCTCCTTCTGTTGTCTACCTTATTTATGGCCAACAACCACCTGATTGTTATCCTATTTTTGGAGGAGTGCATCTTGGTTTACTTTGTGATGTCTCATTCCATGCATCCCTGTAGATGCTCATAGGATGCACTTGTAAATGATTCTGCAGATTGTATACCATTATCCTACAGTAAGGTCTTCGGAACGTTCACCTTTGGTCTTGGGAAGTGTGCAGTTTGCTTTTGCAAATATCTTCACAGTTGTTTCATTGACTGGGTGGGGGGCGGGATGTGGATGTCCAGTGTGATTACTTAATGATCTGATATTACCAGCGAGGGGTTTATCTCTGTTGTGGAACACTGGTACCCCATGTTGGTGATGATCATGTCCAGTATGTTGTCACCTCTAGTGGGCATGGTGACCAGCTGTTCCAGGCTGTTAAGAGTTTTTAAACTCTAGGAAACATTGGGTAAAGGACGTTGTACACAAGTAATTCCACCACTCAATGTTTGGGTAGTTGTAATCTCCTCATATAATGGTGTTTGATAGGACCTTTATATTTGCCACTGTTCTCTGGAATACTGAGTGAGGTTCCTGAGACAAGGTACATGATCTGTAGCAGGCTACAATCTGATGGGCGAGCTTTGCCCAATGTTAAGTTGTACTTGCATGGTCTCTAAGACCTCATGCTGTCCCACTAACCTGAGGGTGTGGGTATCCATAAGGTAAATGGGTACACCTTCCTTTTGTATTTCACTCATGGTTTTGGGTCCAAAGGTCAGAGGGATTGTGAGTGTTTTAGGTGGAGCATATCCAACAGCTCTGTGTTTGACATAGCTTTGTATGTTAGGCAGTGAACACCTCTGAGTAGGCAATATGCAAGCGAGTACGGATGGAGCATTTTGCTATGGTCTGTGTATGGCATGTATTTCAGGCCATTAATGCTCTTTGTGAGGTATTGCTGCTGGCTTTCCAGTTGTTGTAGTTATCTTGTGAGGTACATAGCAACAGTGGTGTTGCACTCTATTATAGTTCTAGTGAGTGATGAGTAGAGGGGAACAATGTCCTCTTCTATACTGCATGAGACACATGTTGTGATGAGGTGTGCCACATAGGAGGGTTTTTTGACTACTGTGGGAATGTGATTATCACAGTTGTATCCACTGTCCACCTGTGACCCAGGGTCTCTTGTCACACTTTCAGTGTGAAGTATACTACCACCTATGTTGTAGTTCTCGGCTACAGAGTTTTTAACAAAGGGGATGACAATGCACCTTTTGGCATTGAGCTAGAGCCCATGGCTTTGACAACAACCATCTGTCTCAGTGAGGCCCTTTTGTAGGATGTCCACATCTTTAGTGTTTACAATTATGGCTCCTAGTTTGCAGTCCTCTGGAAACTTCAGTAGCCACAGACCTTCCATGTTAATGTTTACTTCAGGGAAGCAGATACTACACATCCTGGGAAGTTATCTAGTCCCATGGCTGCTGTGATATTGGCTTTGGAGAGTGTTTTTTACCTGTGCAGTTGTGATGACAGCAACTTTGCAGTCTTCCATTATAGAGATGTACTCTTTCATGGGTGAGAGGGGGGTAAAGTTAACACTGATCCTATCTGCCAGAATGTTGGCAATATCAGTAGGCTCTGTACATTTAGTGCCATTGAATTGTAAATCAGAACAGATCTGAGTGTAACCATGACATGGACCTGTCTGTTGGGCAGAGATCTCCTGAGTAGACAGTATGCAACAGAGTACAGATTGGGTTACATTCAGTCTTGTTGCATGGGGCAACTATTTGAGGCCAGTAATCCTCTTGTTAAGGTACTTCATTGGTCTTTCTAGCTGCTGAACGTGCCTAGTCAGATTCATCGCAATTGTGTTGTGGTACTCTGACAGGTCTGATGCCTGCTGAGTAGTGGGAACCTCCTTTGACCTACATGCACAGACCTTGGCAGTTTGTGTGAACACATAGCATGATTTTCCGACCACTTTGTGAATGTGTTTCTGGAAGTAGAGATGACTATCCACATTTGTCCATAGATCCCTTATTATCACATCCGTATTTAGACTGTGTGTGAGCATGCCCAGTATGACCTTTCAGTATGTTGCTGCCTGACATTTGCTTCGTTTCTTTAAGTGAGTGAGCATGCCCAGTATGACCTTTCAGTGTGATGCTGAATGAAATCCACTACATTTGTTGGAGTGTGTGAGCACGCCCGGTATAGACATTTATACTATATGTGTATGGTAAATCAAGTTGTATTTTTAAAGCAGGGCTCACCTTTGTGTCATAGATCAACAGGGATCATGCTGTGCCTGCAGGGCTTCCATGAGACACTTTGCATAGACTTATCAACATTTCTACATACAGGGGGGACAGCTATTCTTTGTACATTTCTACCCGGGGGCACAAATGATTGTTACTGTGGGTGTACAAAGGATGTGGGTTTCACCTGACACTTATACACATTTGCTATGCCTGCACTGCTATGTACAGGACACCATTTTAGTCTGTACTGTTGCCTATCGTACTGGCTTGAGGCATACTACTGTACTACAGATCTTAGCGTCCAATGTCACGTATATTAGCTTGCGACTTCATAGCCCATACAACCCACATCACACCACCTGGCCTGATGTTTTCTGTCTGCATAGGCGTGTGGAGGAGGTTACCCATTTGCCTCTTTAGGGGCATGATACAGCATTTCTTTGTGTTTGCATTAGTGTACAATTGTCCTGCTGTGTCTGTGCCACTGAAATGCTATCATGGCTTAGTGGTTCAGTACTGTGACTATAGTGCACAGTATCCTGCGTTCGAGCCCTGTCACTGCTTTTTATTTTCATGCTGGGCAGACCAGACAGCTTAAGGAACAGTAAAGCAGATATGAGCATGTTTAACCGACTTTGTTCAACTTTGCCCGACCTTGCCCAACATTACACGAGCAATTTTGTTTACATATACTAGATATTGGTAAAAGCTTCTTAGCATTGCTTTATATTGCTTAAAACATGGCAATCATGCTTCAGGTGGTGCTACAGGGCTGCTTATGTCAGATGCACATACTACACTCCCAATACATGTTTGGAAACAGGTAGTGTCAAGTTAGGCATCCCTTTTATTTTATGTGCAAGTCAGAGAGAAGTATCATTTCCAGGGTTCCTACTGAGCCAGTGTATGTGCTATGCGTTGCCTCTTTGCCAAGGCCAAGGCATACTGGGCACGCCTCCTTCTGCCTACTGGGGCAGGCACAGGTTGTTCCTCCTCCGAGTCACTCTGTGCCTGTGCAGGCCTTGGCAATGGTGGGGGGCTGTTTGGCCCTGCCCCATGCTGTTCCTGCTGCAGCTGTTTTCGCAAGATCACATTGTGTAGCATGGCACATACCATGACAATTTGGATACAAGTAGTTGGTGAGTACTGCAAGGCTCCATCAGATGTGTCCAGGCACCGGAACCGTGACTTGAGCATCCCAAACACGCACTTGATTACATTTCGTGTTTGTGCGTGTGCCTCATTATGGAGTTCTTGTTCAGGTGTGTGTGCATTTCTGATGGGTGTCATCAGCCACGGCTCCAGTGCATATCCAGCATCCCCCACTAGGTGACCATCAGGGATGTCCCCACTGGCAAATGTCTGGTACAGCTGTGACAGATGCCAGATATGGGAATTGTGGTAGCTTCCAGGGCAGCCAGCACACACATTCAGTATTATGCCCTGGCCATCACACACGACCTGGCAGTTGATGAAGTGGAAACCTTTGTGGTTTATATAGGGCCTACCCCGCTCACCAGCTGGTGCTTTGATGTGTATGTGCATGCAGTCAATTGCACCCACTACCTCAGGGTATTCCGCTATTTGATGGAAGAGACACATATTGCTGGCCAATGCCTCACGGGAATTGGGGAAATATACATGATCACCGGCATGTGCTGACATGGCATTCAGGAACTGGTACAGTACCCTGGATGCATGCCTGTGAAATCCCCATCATATCACCAGTTGGTCTCTGGAAGGTACCTGTTGCTAGTATTCTTAGGCCAACACATACCTTGGTTTCCACTGGGATGGGTTCCCTTCTGCTGGTTCTGTGTGTGAGGCGTGGCCTGCACAGCTCAACAATTTGCTGCAGGAGCTCTCTGTCCACTCTATAGTGCTCCACTATCTCCAGCTCATGTAGCCCCTGGTAGGTTACCCTGGGTCTGTACACTCTTCTCCGTCTCCTCACTGTGGGTTGCTCAGCAGCATTCACAATGGCACCACCCTCAGCATCTTGCACATGTTGCCTTATAACAGCAATGGCAGCCCCTAACATTTTTTGTCTCAGTTAAGTTTTTTAAGTTTTCACTTCTCTTTGTTGACTGCAGTGTTGTAGTGTTTCTGAGAAAAACATGGGGGAATGTTGTTTGCAGAGTTTTAAGTGCTGGGCTGGGCTGGGCTAGTGTACTGCCTGTGTAATTGACTGATTCTGATATATTTCACCTGGCAGCTCTGCTAGTTCTCCTTGGTTAACTTCCTACTACTTCTTTTCCTTCCTTTTCCCTTTCTGTTTCCACAGGGAGCAGCGCCAAGCAAACAAGCGCAAACACACGCACATGAGCGCACATGCGCAAACACAGGCTTACACAGGCTTAGATGGGTGCACACGCGTGCACACAGTCTTACACAAGCTTACACAGACTTAGGCGGTTGCACATTCATGTATACAGGCTTAGACAGCCTTACACAGGCTTACACGGGCGCACACATGAGCACACCAGCATAGACGGGTTTACACACGCACACACGCATGCACACAGTGTAAGCAGCTTTGCAAAAAACTTTAGTGATAGCCACGGTGTACACTTTTGGTTTCTGGGTTTCAGTTTAGACAACTGTAGACACGCCTCTTCCAGTCCTGAGTAACTCACAGCAAACACATGCCACTCTGCTCCAATAAGCTTACAGTCTTTTTGATACATACCCCCTCATGATGTCACCGATCTTCTACTCTGTTACTCCCTAATCATACTCTTACACTCTAGGGACATGGTTCACATGGCAGGGAAAACTGGGATTCACTATCCTTATACTCATCTGCATAGGAGTGCCTACTAATGCTTGGTTACATCTCTCAGACTGAGCTTCCCCCCTTAGCAACCACTACTCAGTAGCCATGTTGTCTTCAGCCTGCCATTCACTTGCATGGCAGATGGATATTTTGAATAAAATCCCTATTTGTGGCTTTTTTTTTGTTTTTCTGATTTTAGTGCACCGCGCTTGTGCGGTGCTGTGCTACACTTAAACATCGGAGATCGAGGAAAAAAACAATTATTTTTTATTATTATATTATATTTTATTATTTTTTTATTATTTTGCAACAGATAAAAATGCCAATGGCCGTATATTTGGCCATTGGCATGCTTCCTCAACTGGATGCATCCTTTATTTGAGCTGTCATAGCTCGTTTTGCTATTTGCAGAACGGTACTCAGTTGCCGACCGAATACATTTCTGCAAATAACACTACTCTTACTCGGATAGGTTAGTGTTTCCTGGATCGCAAATGTACCTCATTTGCATAGCTTTCAGCAGCAAATGAGGTAATTTGCATAAACTAACACTGTCCGTGCAAGAGCCATTTTAGGAGCTCTTGCACACCCCTGCCGGCTGTTCCTGGATCGCTCGGTGTCTTACGCTACTCTTAGACTCCGTGCAAGACTTCATGAATCCAGCCCACTATCTCTGCTCTACATGTATTTTTAATGCTTACTTTTAATACATGCTTCTATGTAAAATATGAGTCTGAACATCTATGCATAGAGGCTTCACACTAATATACTATCCACTGGTTGCATAACTAAACTTATGAAGACCTAGGTGGCAATTAGCCCAATATAAACCTAAGAAACTATTACCTATTAAATTCACCATTGGTCTGGTGCCTCCTTACTAACATACACCCATCATATAGACATTCAGGGTACTCAGGGAGAAAACTGGATTGGGTTGTATGGCTAGGCTTATAAAGACCCTGGTGTTCATTAGCCTAGTCTAAACCTATCAATCTATGAACCCAATGCTTCATTTTGGAAGCTTACCACTCATTAATGCTTCCCATTAATATTCATACCCTACATAAAGCCATTCCCTGTGCCACTTGGCTGATGTGTGTAGTATTGGCAGCATGTGTTAGAGAGTGGACAGTATGTGTGGGATATGTGTAGCTCAGATTTGCAGGTGTACATTTGTGAACATGGTGGAGGTGCACTGTCTGCATGTATGTGCATACTGGACACATGGCCAGGATGACATGCCATTACATAGTGTTAACATTCCATAGTTTCTATTGGTGGCCAATATGCATTGTACTACAACCATTTAGGAACCTGACTACACATGTGTGTATGACATGGTCTGACACTGTACTGTGGGTGATACTGTTACTATCTGTCATTGTTTTGGATTCTGGTAGTATACATAACTTCAACAGCCTGACCATAACCAATCGTTAGATCATGTCTTGACAACTGACACACAGATGTAGGACACACAGCAACATTTGGATCCTTCAGGTACTATACTATGCCAGTAACGAGTGGTATTCACCTGCACCCATTACTGAGACAACTCCTGTTTGGCATATAGCTCTCTTAGGTACAAGCAATCACAGTATGGATATGTCCGTCCACATCTGGTAATGCATACTGTGGCCTATAATGCATTCTCCAGATGACACACACATCCTCCACAAGGGTATCATACAGACAGATGCCTGTTGTCAAACCCATGCTGTAAAGCTATAAGCCAAACTAAGCATAGTCATCCAACTTTACGGAACATATTATCCCCACAGTACCACATAGGTAGTAGCCACCAAAATGATGAACAGGTACCGATGTGTACATGCAACCAAGTGTTGCATCATCTCTCCTTTGATAATCATGTTTCCAAAGGTATTTTGAAATCCCTCAGTGGATCACATAAGCAATAAGGGGTCTGCATGCATATCCACAAAGGTTGTTGTACACCTGTAATGAATAGACATCATTTACAGACTTTGCTGCATTTGAACAGGTCTTATATATACCTCGGCCATAAACCCTCACTCACACAATTCAATAGAAACCGTAATGAGTATGTGTGACACGGATGACCTAGGCCAGGGATCACTGCAGTGGCTGGCCTTGTCACAAGCATACAGATGTGACCTAAGGTCTGAGAAGCAGCAGCACAGTCTGGCAAAGATGACAGCTGTGTTCTTGGAGAAAGCAGGGTTCCCACACATGCAATAAATGAGGTAACATGTACATATATGTATTTGACACACAGCTAGCTCACATGTGCAACACATACTGATATGTCATACAGTAGTAAAAGCAAAACCTACAACACATTGACCAACAGTGTCACACACATACAGCACAGACACTCACCAAGTGCAGGATTCAAACCCCTACTTAACTACTTCATGATACTAGAAAAATACACAGTAACACAACGTGCTATACACATTACTGGGAGTTCTCTTTTCCACAGGTATATTTGTAGGACAGTGACATCATCAGACTTGACAAAGATTAGTTTACCACTTTTAAGGTGTTTTACTACTCTCCTAAAAGGTTGCTCCTTCCCCAGGAGACCACACACACACACAGTTGTCAAGTGCAGGGTTCAAACCCCTACCTAACTATTTCATGATATTACAGGAGTACGCATTAACACGACACGCTATACACATTACTGGGAGTTCTCTTTTCTTCAGGTATATTTGTAGGATGGTGACATCATCAGACTTGACAAAGATTAGGTTACCACTTTTAAGGTGTTTTATTCCTCTCCTTATAGGTTGCTTCTTCCCCAGGAGACCACACACAAACACACACAGTTGTCAAGTGCAGGATTCAAACCCCTAACTAACTACTTCATGATAGTATAGGAGTATGCATTAACACAACATGCTATACACATTACTGGGAATTCTCTTTTCCTCAGATATATTTGTAGGATGGTGACATCATCAGACTTGACAAAGATTAGTTTACCACTTTTAAGGTGTTTTACTACTCTCCTAAAAGGTTGCTCCTTCCCAAGGAGACCACACACAAACACACACACACACACACACACACACACAGTTGGCAAGTGCAGGATTCAGACCCCTACCTAACTACTTCATGATATTAGAGGAGTACGCATTAACACGATGCACTATACACAGTACTGGGAGTTTTCTTTTCCCACAGGTATATTTGTAGGATGGTGACATCATCAGACTTGACAAATATTAGTTTACCACTTTTAGGGTGTTTTACTACTCTCCTAAAAGGTTGCTCCTTCCCCAGGAGACCTCACACAAACACACAGTTGTCGAGTGCAGGATTCAAACCCCTACCTAACTACTTCATGATACTAGAGGAGTACGCATTAACACAACGCTATACACATTACTGGAAGTTCTCTTTTCCACAGGTATATTTGTAGGATGGTGACATCATCAGACTTGACAAATATTAGTTTACCACTTTTAAGGTGTTTTACAACTCTTCTAAAAGGCTGGTCCTTCCCCAGGAGACCACACACACACACACACACACACACACACACACACACACACACACACACACACACACACTTGTCAAGTGCAGGATTCAATCCCCTATCTAACTACTTTATGATACTACAGGAGTATGCATATACACGCCACACTATACACATTACTGTGTGTTATTCTTTACACAGGTATATTTGTAGGATGGTGACATCATCAGACTATACAAAGTGGGTTACATTAGGTGACATTAGGTGGGCTACATTGAAGGAATGTCTAAACACTTTGGCCATGTGATCATCAAAGGGGAGTTTACTATCTACCCGTGTCCCCAGGGCCATAATGACTTTCTCTGTGCATACTGGATTACCACCTATGTGGTAATTTGTGTGTACTTTGTTTTACCCAAAGGGATGACTATGCATTCTTTGCCATTCAGCTTGAGGGCAATGTTTTGACACCAGGTATCTGTCTCTGTAAGACACTTCTGGAGAATGTTTGGTCAGCCGTACAGTCGATTATGGACCACAGTTACCATTCATCTGCAAACCTGTTCAGCCATACACCTCCCATGCTTGCCTGCACCTCTGAGCAGTATCTACTGAACAGGTGGGGTCCCAGGACCAAGACCTGTGGGATGCCATTTGTGATTGGCTTAGAGTTGGACATGGCACCTAACTCTGAACATGTGTGTTTGATCTGTTAGCCACTTGGCCACCCATCCTGTGACATAGCTGTTAATGTTCAAGCTGGTATGCTTGTCCATGATGACAGAGTGAGGAATGGTGTAGAAAGTCCTTTGTGAGGTTCAGGTGGGCTGTGTGGACTACTTTCACCTCCATCTATGTCCTTGGTAATTATTTGAAAAAAGTCAACTAGGTTTGGGAGAAAGGATCTGCCTTTAAGAAGGCAAAGTTGTGTACAGTCCAGTGTCTGGAGGTCTCCCATGTCTCAGTTTATGGGTTCCATGACAATTTGCTCAATAGCTCTGTAGACCAGGCTGAGTAGACATATTGGGCAATGGTTTCCAGGTTCTGTTGTGGCACCCCTTTGTGGAGCTGGATGACTGTTAGTGTATGCCATTCTTTGGGTACATAGCATGTGGTACACTTGAGTCTGGACAGTGAATGTAGGTGAGGGTGTAGTTCCTTATGGGCCTAGTGTAAGATGCAGCCTTGGCACCATCCAGTCACACTGATGCTGTGTTCTTAGCTTTGGTGAGGGCTGTCTTTACCTGCATGTCCATGACGCCTGGGGCTCTGCATCTTTCTGTGATGCACACAGGCCCTTTTGGGGGTGATGGGGGGGAGTTTACACTGAACTTGTCCCCCTGGATGTGGGCAATGAAAGTTGGTTTGGTGTGTTTCTTTCCTTTTTTCAGTAGCTGAAAGCATATTTGGAAGTTGGCACCTACATGTCTGGTATAGTTACCGAAGGCTTTGTCTTTAGAAACTGTCCTTGGATTATTTTATGAGTGATCATTGTTTCTTCCTGATAATGATCAGTGATGCCTTTCCTTTAGTGAAGTTGGCTCTATCATGTGTTTGTTTCCTCCTTCTGTTGTCTACCTTATTTATGGCCAACAACCACCTGATTGTTATCCTATTTTTGGAGGAGTGCATCTTGGTTTACTTTGTGATGTCTCATTCCATGCATCCCTGTAGATGCTCATAGGATGCACTTGTAAATGATTCTGCAGATTGTATACCATTATCCTATAGTAAGGTCTTCGAACGCTCACCTTTGGTCTTGGGAAGTGTGCAGTTTGCTTTTGCAAATATCTTCACAGTTGTTTCATTGACTGGGTGGGGGGCGGGATGTGGATGTCCAGTGTGATTACTTAATGATCTGATATTACCAGCGAGGGGTTTATCTCTGTTGTGGAACACTGGTACCCCATGTTGGTGATGATCATGTCCAGTATGTTGTCACCTCTAGTGGGCATGGTGACCAGCTGTTCCAGGCTGTTAAGAGTTTTTAAACTCTAGGAAACATTGGGTAAAGGACGTTGTACACAAGTAATTCCACCACTCAATGTTTGGGTAGTTGTAATCTCCTCATATAATGGTGTTTGATAGGACCTTTATATTTGCCACTGTTCTCTGGAATACTGAGTGAGGTTCCTGAGACAAGGTACATGATCTGTAGCAGGCTACAATCTGATGGGCGAGCTTTGCCCAATGTTAAGTTGTACTTGCATGGTCTCTAAGACCTCATGCTGTCCCACTAACCTGAGGGTGTGGGTATCCATAAGGTAAATGGGTACACCCCTTCCTTTTGTATTTCACTCATGGTTTTGGGTCCAAAGGTCAGAGGGATTGTGAGTGTTTTAGGTGGAGCATATCCAACAGCTCTGTGTTTGACATAGCTTTGTATGTTAGGCAGTGAACACCTCTGAGTAGGCAATATGCAAGCGAGTACGGATGGAGCATTTTGCTATGGTCTGTGTATGGCATGTATTTCAGGCCATTAATGCTCTTTGTGAGGTATTGCTGCTGGCTTTCCAGTTGTTGTAGTTATCTTGTGAGGTACATAGCAACAGTGGTGTTGCACTCTATTATAGTTCTAGTGAGTGATGAGTAGAGGGGAACAATGTCCTCTTCTATACTGCATGAGACACATGTTGTGATGAGGTGTGCCACATAGGAGGGTTTTTTGACTACTGTGGGAATGTGATTACCACAGTTGTATCCACTGTCCACCTGTGACCCAGGGTCTCTTGTCACACTTTCAGTGTGAAGTATACTACCACCTATGTTGTAGTTCTCGGCTACAGAGTTTTTAACAAAGGGGATGACAATGCACCTTTTGGCATTGAGCTAGAGCCCATGGCTTTGACAACAACCATCTGTCTCAGTGAGGCCCTTTTGTAGGATGTCCACATCTTTAGTGTTTACAATTATGGTTGGTTAACTTCCTACTACTTCTTTTCCTTCCTTTTCCCTTTCTGTTTCCACAGGGAGCAGCGCCAAGCAAACAAGCGCAAACACACGCACATGAGCGCACATGCGCAAACACAGGCTTACACAGGCTTAGATGGGTGCACACGCGTGCACACAGTCTTACACAAGCTTACACAGACTTAGGCGGTTGCACATTCATGTATACAGGCTTAGACAGCCTTACACAGGCTTACACGGGCGCACACATGAGCACACCAGCATAGACGGGTTTACACACGCACACACGCATGCACACAGTGTAAGCAGCTTTGCAAAAAACTTTAGTGATAGCCACGGTGTACACTTTTGGTTTCTGGGTTTCAGTTTAGACAACTGTAGACACGCCTCTTCCAGTCCTGAGTAACTCACAGCAAACACATGCCACTCTGCTCCAATAAGCTTACAGTCTTTTTGATACATACCCCCTCATGATGTCACCGATCTTCTACTCTGTTACTCCCCTAATCATACTCTTACACTCTAGGGACATGGTTCACATGGCAGGGAAAACTGGGATTCACTATCCTTATACTCATCTGCATAGGAGTGCCTACTAATGCTTGGTTACATCTCTCAGACTGAGCTTCCCCCCTTAGCAACCACTACTCAGTAGCCATGTTGTCTTCAGCCTGCCATTCACTTGCATGGCAGATGGATATTTTGAATAAAATCCCTATTTGTGGCTTTTATTTTTTGTTTTTCTGATTTTTAGTGCACCGCACGTTTGTGCGGTGCTGTGCTACACTTAAACATCGGAGATCGAGGAAAAAAACAATTATTTTTTATTATTATATTATATTTTATTATTTTTTTATTATTTTGCAACAGATAAAAATGCCAATGGCCGTATATTTGGCCATTGGCATGCTTCCTCAACTGGATGCATCCTTTATTTGGAGCTGTCATAGCTCCGTTTTGCTATTTGCAGAACGGTACTCAGTTGCCGACCGAATACATTTCTGCAAATAACACTACTCTTACTCGGATAGGTTAGTGTTTCCTGGATCGCAAATGTACCTCATTTGCATAGCTTTCAGCAGCAAATGAGGTAATTTGCATAAACTAACACTGTCCGTGCAAGAGCCATTTTAGGAGCTCTCTTGCACACCCCTGCCGGCTGTTCCTGGATCGCTCGGTGTCTTACGCTACTCTTAGACTCCGTGCAAGACTTCATGAATCCAGCCCACTATCTCTGCTCTACATGTATTTTTAATGCTTACTTTTAATACATGCTTCTATGTAAAATATGAGTCTGAACATCTATGCATAGAGGCTTCACACTAATATACTATCCACTGGTTGCATAACTAAACTTATGAAGACCTAGGTGGCAATTAGCCCAATATAAACCTAAGAAACTATTACCTATTAAATTCACCATTGGTCTGGTGCCTCCTTACTAACATACACCCATCATATAGACATTCAGGGTACTCAGGGAGAAAACTGGATTGGGTTGTATGGCTAGGCTTATAAAGACCCTGGTGTTCATTAGCCTAGTCTAAACCTATCAATCTATGAACCCAATGCTTCATTTTGGAAGCTTACCACTCATTAATGCTTCCCATTAATATTCATACCCTACATAAAGCCATTCCCCAGCTTGTATTCAAACAAATAAATTAGATAGAAAATGAGGGGTGAAGAAAAGTCCCTCTTCCACAGCTGAGAATGCAAAAGCTGAAAATAATGAATTCAACAGCCTGTTTTTGCTTAAAATATATTATTTCTATTAAAACAGTTTAATCATCACAACATTTTAACTATTGTTATAATTTAGAAGAAGGTATTTTTTTCAAAAACTTGCCACTTACTGAATCTTTATAATATATACCACTCTTAGAACTAAAAAATAAAAGAACAACAAATGGGGTAAAGGAAAAAAAAGCTTTTCACACCTTTATAGACAGATATAGCTGACAGAATGTTTTCTACAGTCAACTGTTTAAGATCATCATTTCTATGTAAAAATAATTTTAGCAGCAGACAGATCATAGTACTGAAACATTGATATGAAAGTAAACCATTCCTTATCTCGTTTTGTTTGGTTTGTTGAGCATGTGCAAGCCAACATGTTGATTTACCTTTGTGTTAGGATAAAGGTCTTTTAGTGCCCTCTTCTACAAACTATTTTGTCTGCCTAAAAAATAATTTTCCCACGAGAACGATCCAGTCTGCGGCTCAGATATGCTTATTAACCAAACAACCACAAATCTGACAACGGTTAAAAACATGAAAAAACAAAAAAACACTTGAGCACTGACCAGTGAAAAGAAATACAGGAGCATTGGAATTAGCATACACACTCCTTTAATTTCCACTTTCGTCTTTACAGACTTCATCAGAATAAGAATCTTACAAAAATAGCCCATTAAATGGGGGTGGACAAATACCCAGGGCTCAATGATATGATTAATATTAAATACGTTTTGAAGAAGAGGAGACTTTTTATAAAGAAATAAAATAGTTTTTATTAAGTGTTTTTTAAACTTTTTGAGAGTTCATTTTTTAATGAATGTATTTTATTCCTGTTAATTAATTCTTTTATTTGATTGGTTGCTTGTAGTATTTAATGGACTATGTTTGTAGGATTGTTATTTAGATGAAATCTGTAAAGACAAAAGTGGAGATTAAAGAAGTGTGTATGCTAATTCCAGTGCTTCTGTACTTATTTTTGATGGTTGGTGCTCGAGTGCTCAGGTATGCTAACTAAGGTGTTGCAGCTGTAATGGCTAGCACTGGACTATTGCTCATTGACGAACATTTGGAGAGCGCAACTGTCCTCAGTAGCAAGGCTATGCATTTTGGAAATGTGTTACAAGTTCCATTAGTTTAGCAGTTCTAATGTTCCTTTACTTTCAGTCTGATTTGCAAGTTGCAATGAAAATGACAGGAAGAGAAAATAAACAATATGCACTTATATAGCATTCTGTTAAACTGACTTCAAATGTTATTAATATGGTCCCCCCGAGAATACTGCTGTAAGCTGTCACACCAGCCCATGACATTTTTTATTTTACTCTTCTTTCACTGCTGCTATAAACTGGACTAAAATAATAACTGATTTCACTAATGAAGAGCAAAATGCTGTTTATTACTTGCCTGTGATCCTCTTCCCTCCTAATAATGTAAAAAAAAACAGCTTTAGTTGTTTGCTAGCACATCTGACAGGGCTTGGAAAAGCATTTACTTCACTTAAAAGAATATTGCTTAAGTCTAAAGTCTGTGATAGCTGTCTCCAAGTGCTTAGGACAGAGACTTCAAAAATTAGATGCTTTTATTGCTGCTCCACATGCAACTGCAAAACAAGAATTGCAGATCTTCATTGGCAAAATCAGTTGCTAATGCTTTTGGCAATACACACTAAATAAAAACTGACCTTTTATCATGAAGAACCCTGTGTGTTACAGCTTCATGATTATCTTTTTGAGACTGTGTACATATGTGTGAATGTTTGTGTTCTAACAGCACTTGCAAAAGCAAAGCAGAATGCTGTATGTTTTTCATTGTAGCTGGTTGTTTTCCCATTATCTTAAAATTGAAAGCAATGTAGTTGACTTTTTATTAAGAGCAAAATTCTCTGTGTTGCTTCCTCATTTATATATATATATATATATATATATATATAGATATATATATCTTCTGGATTTACTCCTGTGCATACAGCACATTGGGCAATGAATGCCCTTCAGCACTCATTTCCAAAGCAGGTACAGGATGGTTGCTAGCCCAGGGCCCAACCCTCCTCAGAGGGTGCACCACACACTTGCACACACACACACTCACACCTAGAGCCAATTTAGTGTGTCCAATCCACCTGCTGTACATCTTTGGAATGTGGAAGAAAACCAGAGCACCAGAAGGAAACCTACACGAACACAGGGAGGACATGCAGACTCCACACCCCAGCCGAGAATCAAACCTGAGAACCTCTACACCACTGTATATATATATATATATATATATATATATATATATATATATATAGATAGATATATAGATAGATATATATATAGATATATGTATATATAAATATATATATATATATATATATATATATATATATACACAAAACATGTATAATCAGTTTGTTTGCTGGCACTTTCATGAAAGAAATGCATTTTTCAATACTAAAATGTAGCATGTTACTTCTCTGAGATAATTTCTAATCACAGATCTGTAGCAAATAAAGGCTCCAGTGTAGTCCCTGAGCAAGTTCAACATCTGATTCTAACAAATGCTTGTAAATATTGTTGCTATCACCATTTCTCTTAGTCTATACTTCATAACATGCTTCTGTGTATGCAGCAAACAAATTTCACACCAAATTCCCTGTAGAACATGTCTTTGTACAGCTACAAACCATCATCTTTTATCAATGTAAGTGATTTCCTTGATTCACTTCTTCTGTCTTTTGGCTTTTTCCGGTTAGGGGTCGCCACAGCGGAACTCTGGTCTAATGATTGGCATTAGATTTTTACGTGCCGAGTTGTCAGCCCTGACGCACAACCTTCAATGAAGGTATGCCCATTCATGCATGCCTCCACACAGAAGACGCTCTAGCTGCGAATCGAACAGGATAACATCTTACTGTGAGGTGACAACGCTACCGCAGCACCACCACTGGAGTTGGTTTTAAAATGCTTCAGTGATGTGCTCGGTGATGCCTTGGTAATACAATCTTAGATTAACACAGCCATCCACAAAAAACAACGTTTTCAGATGTGAGAACTGCTTGCTGGTGTTTTCTTTCAAATTTCTTCCTACACTCTATATTTTCAAAGCCATTCATCTCTTGCTGATTGAAACTTGTTGGTGGGCAGTGTCTCCAATCTGACAGCATCTATATTAATTTTCCTGAAGTGCAACTTTATTTTGTTTTTACTGAACCTTCTTTCAGTAACATGAGAATTCTACCATACATGATCTGAGAGTATAAATATGATACAGGAGGTGAGACTCAGACATCATAATACTGCATGCTGTCTAAGGATCACTGTCTTGATCCTAGTGACAGTGGCTTCAGCTGGAATATTGATATTACATGATGGATGTCAAACTTAATGTAGGGGCACCATGGTGGTACCCATCCAGGCAAATTAGATGAACTTGTTAAACTCATCCACTTTTCAAATCATTAAATTAAGACAAGAATACAATTTGTGTATCTTGATCCTGCTGTCCTTTCAGGGCAATCATATGATTAAACAGTTTCCTAATAAGGGTATTTATGTATTGCATTCAGTTTTGAATCTTGCTGTTTCTGTTTACTACTGAGCCAGTATAGATTCTATGGTAAGGAAAATGCTTGATTTCCTTCAACAACAAGATGCAGAAGGTCATTTGCAAGGCCTTAGTGCTAATACAGAACTCTCAGTATTCCTAAGGTATAATGGCCCAAACTTTTATAAACGTCTGCAGTGGAATCTACCACAGCATTTACTCTTGATGTTTATGAGAATGACATACTAATTGGCATAATGAAGGTCAGTGATAGATGCTTGGAAATACTGAATATAGTTTCACAGTACTGCATGGTCTCCACCCATTACACATTTTCTGCCAATTCCTGCAGAAATTACATCAAAAATAAATATACTTCAAGGTTGGTCAGACAGGGCAATGCAATTGAGCTTCTCTATGTTCAACACAACAGACAAAATCCCATACCACTTCCTTGAAAGATGTAGGTCCCCCTCTATGACCCAGGAAACACATAACATGCATTTAACCTTATTAGAAACACTCTCCATCCAACCCAATATCATATTTATGGCCAACTTTAACTACCCCACTACTAACTGGCACTCATATAGCATGCAGGCACAGAGATTCCTGGATTTTGTAAACAGAAACTTCCTGTACCAGACTGTCAATATGCTGACCAGGGGCACAAACATACTGAATCTGGTCCTCACTAATATGGGAGAGTGTTGCACTCCTCCTAATGTAATGTCTTCTCTGGTAATGTCAGACCTCAACATGGTCTCCCCTGAAGTAAAAATTAAAAACCAGAACCCCAGCTAACCCCGAAATGTTCAGGAACTACTCTAAGATTAACTTCCTAATATTAAGTGATAACCTGGCAAAATTTCAAGCCCTGTGTGAACCTTGAGAGCATTGCTGCCTAAGTGGAGCTGTTCACAGTAACCTTATGCAAGCATGGTAATAGCTGCATAGAGGATGATGTACCCACCAGGAAGAAGCACAGAACTAACTTAAAAACAAATCACTCTAGTACAATTACAACAGCAATAGGCTGTATAAAAGAAGGAAGAAAATTAAGGCAAAAATTAGGAGGCATATCACTCTGCAGGATAAAAGTGTTCTCATTAAACTTAACAAGCAATTCAGAAGGCAAATAATGTCTACCAAAGCCAAATTTGATGTAAATTTGGCCTCCCAGGTCAAGGACAGCCACAAGGCATTCTTTAGCAATGTCTGCAACCTCAAAAGCAATACACAATTGTGTGCAGAGCTCATTGTAAATGGAGCCACCTATACTGAACCAGAAGATATAGCAAACCTATTGGGAGACATATTCACCTCTAACTTTACCTGCCTCTCCCCCTCAGCTTCCCCTTTGGAAATACTATCAAATACAACTCCCCCTACTATCACTAGGGAATAAGTCCTCAGTGCTGTCTGTATGACCAAGAAAGTACAGTTTTGTACCTACCATAAATGTAGATGTTCGAGGATCCACATTGCTGCAGTCCTAACTATTGGGTAGTCCGCTGTCCAGTCGGCCCGAATACCAAAGTATATGGCTGACGTCGGTCAGGGCGCATTAGACTGACGTCAGTACGTCAGGGTACTAATGCGCATGACCGACGTCATATCCTCAGTCTTTTCTTGCCCCAGATGTCAGAAGACCCTGAAAAGATAAGGCCAAAACCAAAAACTCCAAACATACCTGCACCAAAAATATGTACAATATATACAAAATTACCAGAATATAACCACACCTACACAACCACCCCTAAACACAGAGGGGAAGGAGGGAGGGTAAATTGGACTGCAGCAATGTGGATCCTCGAACATCTACATTTATGGTAGGTACAAAACTGTACTATGTTCTTCATTCCACATTGCTGCAGTCCTAACTATTGGGTAGAATCCCAAAGCAGAGGTAAGGGAGGCTGGCAAATCATAAGGAAGCAGGAACTGACAACATGCCTTGCAAAATAGCTGTGGCAAAACCAGCCCTAGACTTAGAGTAGAGAGGAAGGTGATAATGCTTAGAGAAAGTATGCACTGAACTCCAAGTAGCTGCCTCCAAAATATCCTTAGTTGCCACCCCCCTTAGAAATGCTGTTGTGTGGCAGTAGCCCTAGTGGAATGAGGCCTAATCCCAGCTGGAATCTCCTTGCCATGATGGGAATAACAAAATGCAATGCAAAACCCAATCCACCTAGAAATAGTTTGTTTTGACACAGGCTTGCCCTGCGAACCCAAAGCAAAAGAAACAAACAACTGCTGAGACTGCCTAAAATCCTTAGTCCTGCACAAATAATAACGCAATTGCCTGTGTACATCTAAAGTGTGCAAAATCTTTTCCCCTTTATTTTGGGGATCTGCATAAAAAGTAGGCAAATGAATAGTTTGGTTTAAAGCCACACTAGAAACCACCTTAGGCATAAAGGAAGGATTAGTACGTAAAGATACCCTATCCTTATGAAAAATCAAAAAGGCTCTACTGCCATAAGGGCCTGCAACTCAGAAACCCTTCTTGCAGAAGTAATGGCCAACAAAAAGCAGTCTTCCATGACAAGTATTTCAATTCAGCAGTAGCCGCAGGCTCAAAAGGTTGTAGAGTAAGTTTCTCCAACACAAAATTGAGATCCCAAGCAGGAGTAGGAGCTCTACGTGGGGGTCTTATATTCTTTGCCCTCTAAGAAATTGCTTGAACAAAGGATGCGAAAACAATGGTGGGTCACAATCATAGTGAGCTGAAATTGCTGCAGCATGAATCTTAATGGAAGAGAAAGACAAACCTTTGTCCAATAACTCAGTAAGATATTGAAGAGCCACACTCAAATTAGGCTCAGAAATCTCCAAATTGTTTGCTGCACTCCAAAATAAAAATCTCTTCCACTTTTCTGCGTACACTTTCCTTGTACTAGGTCTTCTGGCTTCCATAATCACATTTAAAACTTGTTGAGGAAGTTGAGACCTGCTGTCCTTCAAAACAGAATATGCCAGGCTGTTAGATGAAGAGAGTGAAGCTTGACATTGAGCAGGTGACCGTCCCTCTGAGACAACAGGTGTGGAATCAAGGGTAAAGGCCATGGAGGCTTCCTTACCAGACTCCTCAGTAATGGGTACCAGTGCTGCCGAGGCCAATCTGGAGCTATTAAAATCATCCTTGGCTTGTCTTGTCTGACCTTTAGAAGCACCTTTGGGAGAAGAGGCAGAGGTGGAAAAGCATACACATGAAGATTTTTCCAAGTGAAAGAAAGAGCATCCACTTTCCAAGCTGTGTGATGAAACCTCTTTGTGCAAAACTTTGGCAGCTGGTGGTTTAGTGGAGAAGCGAACAGATCTATGTCTGGAGTTCCCCATGACACTGTCAATTTTGAAATACATGAAGATCCAGTTTTCACTCGTGGGGATCCATGATTTGTCTGCTTAACACATCTGCTAAGGAGTTCTGTGCTCCGGCAGAAACCTTGCCTGAAGAGTTAGTTGCAAGCTGAGCGCAGTCTCCCATAAAATCATTGCTTGCCTGCACAATGGGTAAGAATGTGTTCCCCTTGTTTGTTGATGTACCACATGACAGTTGTGTTGTCTGTTAGAATCAACACCTGCCCTGGAAGAAGTAACTCCTTGAAAGCCATTAATGCAAACTGGACTGCTAACATCTCTTTCATGTTGATATGTAGATGCTGTAGTCTGGCAGGCCACCTGTCTTGTATCCACTTTCCATTTAGATGAGCTCCCAAGCAATGTCTGAGGCATCTGTCGTTAGAATCTGACTCGCCTCTAGCCGGGTCACAGAGAGTCCCTTGTTTAGGTGACATTCCTGAGCCCACCACAAAAATTCCTTTTGAATGCAAGGTATTATTTGAATGACAGTGTCCAAATCCTGGCAGTGCTGTGTCCATACATTTTTGAGATACCATTGCAGCTTCCTCATATGCAGTTTGGCATTGGGAAGCACCAGAATACAAGATGCCATGAACCCTAAGGCTTGAAGGACTGTCCTTGCAGTCAGCCTGGACTGAAGAGATAGTTGATGGAAGTAACTGGAAAGATTGTTTTGTTTGTCCGGGGTTAAAAAGGCCATTTGGGCTGCTGTATTCAGTCTCACACCCAGAAAGCACATGTCTTGAGAGGGTACTAGACTGGACTTTATTTCGTTCACAGAATACCCTAGGCATCTTAGCACTGCTATGACATAATCCAAATGCTGTAGAAGGTCTTCCTTTTCTTGAGCTAGAATCAGGCAGTCGTCCAAGTAAGGATAGATTTGAATTCCTTTAGCCTGAAGTAAGCTATCACTGGAGCCAGAACCTTTGTGAATACTCTGGGCAGTGGATAAGCCAAAGGGCAATGCAGAGAACTGATAATGAGAATTTCCAGCTCGAAAACGCAGATACTTCCTGCAACTTAGTCTTATAGGCACATGAAGGTAAGCTTCCTTGAGATCTAAAGTTACCATCCAGTGATCTTTGCCCAGCAGAGGTAAAAGCTGTTGTAACGCCAACATTTTGAACTTGGGAATGTCCAGATAAGTGTTGAGGATAGATAAATCCAAAATTGGTCTCCACGTGTTCCCCTTCTTCGGTACTAGGAACAGGCGAGAATAAAATCCTAGGCCCCTTTCTGGCACAGGAACTGGCTGAATGGCCCCTATTTGGAGCAACAGAGAAATTTGCTTGTGAGCCTCTTTTCTTTGTAGAGGAGGAATGTCTGGCATGCCTTTGAAAGGAGGCAAGGTATGGAAATAAAACCTGTAACCGTGGTGAATGATATCCAGAACCCATCTGTCTTGGGTAATTAAATCCCAATTTTCTTTGAAAAGAGACAGCCTTCCTCCCAAAGGTGCTGCCAGGCGAGAATGTACTGGCAGCTGAAAAGGCAGGTCATTGGGTCTGCTTACGAAAGGACTGACCCCTGCCCTCACCAGAAGTCTGAGCAGGGGAACTCCCTGTCCTAGGCCGAAAAGAACCTTGAGCTCTGCCCCTACCACGTCTAGACCTACCCCTAGACTGGGAATCATAAGCAGGATAAGTCCATCCCTTAGTAGGCCAATTTCTACTAAACTGGAGGCTGCACCTGCAAAAATCCTTAACAGTTTGCATAGACTTAGCCTTGTCCTCCATTTTCTTTAAAACTGCTTCCACAGGCGAACCAAACAACACATCAGACTGCAAAGGAGCATCCAAAATCCTTGTTTTAACATGCTCAGCTAAATTCTGATCTCTCAACCAGGCATGCCTACGAAGAACAGAACCAGTGGCAGCCACCCTCGAGGAGGCCTGTACAGCATCAAAACCACACTGCAAGGAATGTTTACTCACCTGTTCAGACACATGAACTAAATCCTGCAACTCTTTACACTCAATACCTTCTGCCAGAGCATCCACCTTAGATTTCAATTGTGAAAGGAGGTAATTCTGATATTTTAACATGTGAAACTGACAATTCAACGCCCTCATGGCTAAAGTGGAAGAAGTATACACTTTCTTTCCCCATCTGTCCAAAGCCCTTGCCTCTTTATCAGGAGGAACAGGATTTTTAACAACAGAGGCCTTCACACCTTTAGGCCCCTGAGAGACAGTTTCTGGGTCTGCCCTAGGACTCTTAAAAGATACTTATGAGCTTCAGGCACCCTATAGTACCTATCCGGTTTAACTGGGGCAGGAGGCAAAGAATCAGGATTCAGGGAAGCCTCTGCAAAAACATCTTCCACCACATTCAGAACAGGAGGTATAGCTAAAGGCCTATGCTGGGGTAAAACAAGAATTCCCTAAGCCTCTTCCTGGAATCAGAGAAATCTTGACCTTCCCATTTAAAATGCTCCCTCATGGAATGCAGAGTCTCTGAAAATGAAAAATCCTCAGGAGGAGAAGCTGAAGGAGTAGAATCATCCACATCAGAATCAGAATAAGGAGGATACTCCTGCAAGGCTTCAGTCAAGACTCAGAAGCCTCCGAACATTGCTCAAAACTCTCAAACTCAGGTTCCACCCTAGGCCTCTTATCAGGAGGGGCATAGAACCTCTAATCATAGTAATCAAATCCTCTGCCATTTTAAGCATATGTTTCTTAGGCAAAGACCCTGAAGCACTAGGAGAAACCCCCACTGAAGCTAAACTTGGCCTGCCTCTCAAAGAAGCCTTGGAAACAGAAGGGGAGGCTCTAACCACCTTAGGAAGAGAGGGAAGAACAGCCACCTGAGAAGTCCCCTCAGCCTGGCCTACTTCCTGAGAGGATACATCCTGTAACAGTAAAGTCTCTCCCTGAGACTCCAAAGAAACACCTGGCAGAACCTCCGGCTCCACTGAGCCTTCTAAAGAACTGACGTCAGGGACTGTCGGTTCTTCCACTCTAGGCTTTGCTGCTTTGTCCTTGCGCTTTTTGGCCGAAGCGGGCGTCGGAGCATCCGACGGCATTTTATAATTACAACGCTTCCCAAAACTAACCTGGCACAGTCTAACCTTCTCTTAATAGTGCGTTTGTTAAATCTAGCACAAGAGCGGCATCCAACAACGTCGTGCTCAGGCCCTAAACAAGGTATACACAAAGTATGGTAATCCCTATGAGGTATCTGTTTCCCACAAGAAATACAGTTATTCACTTTTCTGACATCCGGTTAAATACTGAGGCAAGAAAAAACAAAATATTCCCAACGGGGTACTTAGCCAACTTTGATTCGGTCTGAAACTCTGACTTCAGAAACTTTCAGAATGCCAACCTGCACTCGCAAAATTGCTTCTGCATCGGACCATGCGGCAAAAAAGACTGAGGATATGACGTCGGTCATGCGCATTAGTACCCTGACGTACTGACGTCAGTCTAATGCGCCCTGACCGACGTCAGCCATATACTTTGGTATTCGGGCCGACTGGACAGCGGACTACCCAATAGTTAGGACTGCAGCAATGTGGAATGAAGAACATCACTAAATCAATGGGCCTAGACAATATCCCATGATGCCTTCTAAATAGCATGAAACATGACCTATCAGGCCCTCTGGAATTGCTATTTAATCGTAGCCTCCAAACAGGTTCCATACTTTATAAATGAAGAACAGCAACAGTCATCCCTCTGCAAAAAGGGGAAACATTTACAGACTTTGAAAACTACAGACCCAAAAGACTCTCTATTATCATGTGCAAAGCCATGGACATAGACACCGGAAGCTGTTGAAGACTGGGGGAGGGGGGTGGAGGGTGAGAGTGGCATTTAGTGATCTAAAAAGGGAAATTTTTTAATAATTTACTACCACAACAAAGGTTCACTTGGAGAACATTTTAAGCTTAGCCAGTTCCCTTCTGCTGCTTGAATTAACATTTTCTGATTGGTCTTACCTATCTCATGGCTGACAATTGTAGATTAGCCGTAGTGAGAATAACTGTAATCATACAATAGATAATTTGAGGGGACCCATGTAAGGGATGCAGCATTTAGGAACTGCCGCTATCCATTAGTGGCATGAGGGGCAATCCTGGAGTACATTTTCTATTACCCATTCTTAGATCCAAGCTGCATTTGAATAATGACGGATGAGCTTTGTTTTATTTTTATGGATAGTCTGTTCTGGAACAGTGGTAGCCTCTATGATATATATCCATCTCTCCACAACATTCAGTTTAGATACCTGGACTGAGTATTTCTGATGCCATTTGACTTTCTAATGTTCAGTAGGTCCATCTGTATTAGGTCAGAGGATGCCTTGTATGCCAGACATATCACCTCTAAGCACTCTGTAGGATACTGAGTATAGTAACAAATCTTTGAGCTGGTCCACGCAATACCTATTGTTTAGGACTTGTATCCTTTTAGTAAGGTACTCTGAAAGTATTCCAATTGTTGCATGGGGCTGGACAGATACATGCCAAAGTGGGCATTATGCAAAATGATTGACCTAATGAGGGCTTTATAAAGAGGGACAATAACATCTCTAGATCTAGTTACAATCAATTTGTTTATAAGCTGTGAAATACATAAAGGCTTTCTTATGAGTCTGGGCACATGTTGGTCAAAAGTTAGGTCACTGTACACACAAGTTCTCAAATGTCAAATTGGGTTCTTAGAAGGCATTGTCATGATTTTGACACCAGTTATTATTTGGGACAAACCTTCCTGCATGACAGTTAAGTCATTTGGGGATTCAATAACTGCTCCTAGCTTGCAGTCATCTCAAACTTAGCCGGCCAAAGCCCTTTGGCATTTCCTTTTACTTTTGAGATGCATATGCCAAACAGAAATAGTATCAACACCGAGCCATGGGGGACTCCATTGGTGATTGGTCTCTTCCCCTCTTTTGATCTCCTGCATCCTGTGAGCAAGTTGGCAATCCAGCTAGTGATGCGTTTGCTCCGACATTATTCATCTTTTGTACTACACCTGAGTAGGGGATTGTGTCAAATGGCTTGGCCACGTCAAGGTAATGTGGTGTGAACTGTTTTACCTTCATCCATTGCTTTGGCAACAAGAGTAATGCTTAAAATTTGCCCATGATTTTGTACCATTCACACTTTCCTCTGGGCTGTTTTCAAACACATTTTTAGGGCCGTGCATACATATATGCATTCTTTGATTCACCTTCCTGACTGTATCAAATTATATGCCTTGTATAATACAGCACCATTTGTTAGGAGTGTTTTTTTTAAATTTGTAGTTTTGAATATTCTTCTAGTAAGCAATAAAACAAAATGTATGAACCAATAGTGACACAACGACCCATTTCAGAAAATGTCAACCATAAAAGGCCACTCAAACTTCTGTCATTACAATCCACCAATATCAGTAAATATGCAAAATATCTACAGAAGTAAGTCATCTAAATAATTCCACATTAAAGGAATCTCTAACTAATGAAGAGGTCGCTGCTAAGAAAGAACTTTATATTTCATTGTTTCATCTACAAATAAAGTGGCTGTTGCCCTTGAAGAATAAATTGTCTGTTACATTAAAACATTATAAGTTAGTAATATTGCAGTAGGGAATGGGTGGCAAACTGATAAGTTTATAGTTACTGGCTGGGATACCTGTGCAAAGTCATAATTTGTGTCTTACTTACATCTTCACCACAGATTAGCAGAGTGTCCGGAAAGCCATAATGGAATACTCTAGCCAATATAGTTTAAAAGCAGACTAAGAAATAAAGGAAGAGGCGTATTTGCCTACATTTAAGATTGCATCTAGAGTAATAGCTGCTTATTGTAATCACTAACCACACCTCTACTAGCTAATTTAATGTGAAAAGTACGAATTTGGCTGATTTTTACACAAGTAGCATTTGCAAATTTCAACAAGGATAAGAGGTATATGTGAGAACGCTAGGACTGCACCGCAACTAGCTAATATACATAACAATAAAAGAAAAAATGAATGGAGAGGCTAACTCTAAACTTGAGCTTTGCCTTAGCTAAATATCCACACCTACAGCTTCTACATTAGAATTCAGGTTCGTCCTCAATGAATTAGCGTACCATTAGACATACTGACTTTAGGTATTACTAAGTGAATTTGTTTTTACAGTACACTACCTGAAGGGTGTTCTTAAGTCTTAAGCATTGATGTAAAAGCTGCACCACCTTAAATCAGATGCACCATATGAGTGGTCATTTAATGTAGTATTTTTAATGCTTGAGTCTTTACTTTTCTTAACACTCCCACATATTTACTATGTCCAAGGCCCCTGCATTAATTTAGATAACTCTACTTCCCTGCAATGTCCACCTAAGGTTATTGTTTCAAGTCTATGATTAAAAATATTGGGAGTGCTGTAACAATTGTAAATGTTTTGGCAGATAGCATTCATACAGGGATAATTGTATATGCTTATTTAACCATGCTATACTTTTACAATACTTGTGTTCATTAAGCACATATAGGCTTACATATATAGTTACTATCTGCATTACTTATTTATATATATATATGAGCTGTTAATAAAAAGCGTGAACTACATTATTAATGTAAGCTATAGTTAGGCTATAGTTATAGTTATTCCTCTTGCTCTTTACAGCTATCATTGTTACCTAACTGGATATATAAGCACATATAGGCTTACATATATAGTTACTATCTGCATTACTTATTTATATATATATATGAGCTGTTAATAAAAAGCGTGAACTACATTATTAATGTAAGCTGTAGTTAAGCTATAGTTATAGTTATTGCTCTTGCTGTTTACAGCTATCATTGTTACCTAACTGGATATATAAGCACATATAGGCTTACATATATAGTTACTATCTGCATTACTTATTTATATATATGAGCTGTTAATAAAAAGCGTGAACTACATTATTAATGTAAGCTATAGTTAAGCTATAGTTATAGTTATTGCTCTATAGTGTTAGCGCTAATGATAACTTTACAGCTACCATTGTTACCTAACTGGATATATACCTTGTAGCTTCCTATAGTCTTGTTCCTAGCCTAGTTAGAACAATAAGATTTGACCAGAATTTTGCTGACTTACTTTTGATAAGGACTTGCTATAATACTGATTATAAGACTTGTAAGGAGTGATGCATCTTTCTAGACAACTTGAAAACCTGATAGCCTGAACTACATTTTTGTACATTTCTATGTGATTATATGCTTGTAATATTCTGTTTAATTACAATGCCTTTGATATTAAACTAAATATCTTGTTTCTACTATTTTTCTCTCTCTCTTTTCCTCCTAAAACAATCCTAGCTCTCCAATCTGAGTACACTGCTCTAGGACACAGAAACGAACAACCTGAAGAACAAGGACCCTGTCCAAACTCCCTCCAGTCTCCACAGTTGAGCAACCTATCCCTGTACTTTCTCAGTAAAGGGAGCATGAAAGTATGTGTCTAAACTATCACGGCCAGCATAGCCTATAACTTATTGTTAGATCTAGGTGGCTAGAAAAATGTGCTAGCCAGGAAAACCAGCAGCTTTACTCCTTCCCCACTCTGTAACCAATCTAATCTAATTTTTCCACCATTTAAAGACACTCGGAACCACTACTCCTTTTCTTGCATTAGGAACCTAAACTCCCTCCTTTTTTACCCTGCTTACAATAAATTAATTTGGGCCACCAGGTGGCAGACTTGTCCCTTCCAGGCCTGGAAGCCTTCTCCTGACCTGTACTACACCTTTGCTATATACTGTTTATCCACGGACTTGCTATTAAACTGTAGCCCATAACATCTATTTATTTTTATGGTTAGCTCTCACACACCCTCCGAATAGCTCTATTATCTACTATTTTAACTTTATTCCAATATTTAGGATTACCTACCTACTGTAACCCCTGCTTCAACTGATTGTTCTTTTCAGCTCCTTACCTCTCTTGTCTCTACCCACTCCATTCGCCCTGCGGGCTCACTCTGCTCCACTGTCCTACCCCCATTTCCCACACACCCCTCTAAGCTTATACATCCTCACCACACCCTCTTCCTCTCCAATCCAATCATAATAGTCATCTTGTTAACATTCTATATAAACCTCTCTCTAACCACCCCTAGTATAACTCCTCCCCTTTAAAGAACACCAGTAAGCTTATTAGTCACTATGCAAACACAACCTTTCCAAATCCAACTAAAGTTCCTAATCATTGTCTTTTTCCTACTTTCTTTAACAGTAGCCTACCTGCTAACCTCATATGAACAGTCAAAATATTTACAGCTGAACTTCCCTAATGCACAAACTAGTACTATACCTCTAATTAACTCCCCAGAACACATAAATATAACATCTTTACCTAGCTATTTACCTGCTAAATTTCACAGACTGACCCATATCAAATACAACTATCTAAAACCTAAAAAACCTCTTCACCATTACTTTAACCTCCACAATCCCTTAAACAAACTATTACACCTCTCCTTACTACATGGGGACATTCATCCTAACCTAGGACCTGGGCATAAAACTAGCACAGAACCACAAATGCATGTTCCCTGTACTCCAAATATAACATCTAAATCTCCCAACTCACTCTATATAACTCACCTCAATATTCACAGCATAAATAATAAAATTGCCCACCTCCATGCTCTCCTGGATGTTCATTCCTTTGATATACTTTGTTTAACAGAAACATGGCTAAAACCCACTACACAAGATGTTGAAATCATTCCATCTAGTTACAATATCTTGAGACAAGACCGCATAGTAAAAAAAGGAGGGGGTGTTGCTATCCTCTATAAAGAAGGGCTACAAATATCTATTCTAGATCTTGGTTCCTCTTCTGAAAACAATGCAGAAAATCATTAGCACCAAACGTCAACTTAATCCCTGTAAATCCCTAAATATAATATGTATCTACTTGCCCCCTGGTAACAACATCACCACTCTGGAAGGTATCCTTGCTGAACTCTCCACAAAAATTCCCCAAGAGACAATAATTCTTGGAGACTTTAATATAGACTGGAAGGACTGCTGTACTGAATCACCAACCTCCCATATTAACCTTAATGGCTTCTCACAAACAATTAACCCCCAACCGGAATTAATAAACCCAATAACAAAGAATCCATCCTAGACTGGATTCTAATAAATAATCACCAACAACTCTATAATGGGACCTCCTGATGATGCAAGTGACCATTCTCTCACTTACATAATCAGGCAAAGGTCGAGCTCACACAACCCAACCATATATAAAACAATAAGAAGCAACAGAAACTTTAACACCAATAACTTTCAAGCTAACTAAAAGAATGTGATTGGTCACCTATAAAATACCTCACACTTGACGAAGCAACAAACTACTTTAACTCAAAATTCTTAACAATCCTTAACCACCATGCACTAAAGCGTTCCATCAAAATTAAATCTAAACCCGCCCCATGGCTTACAAAGAAAGCCAGGCAGAAAATTCAACAGAGAGATAAAGTTTGGGCACTATGGAGAACAATTAAAAACCCCGTAGACCAACAACAATTCAGGCAAAAAAGAAATAAGACTAAGAAAGTTATACTGTAAGATAAAAAAAAACTTTTACTTCCACCTCCAACAGAACAACCAAAATAATCCACAAAAGTTCTGGACTAGCATAAGCAGACTACTTCACCCAGGCCAATCCACAACACCACCCCCCTTAGGATCAAATTCCAACAATCCAAAGCAAACTGCTAATGCTTTTAATACCTTCTTCACTGAGACCATCCAAACACTTGCAAATCAACTAACAGCCGATAGCTCTGCCCTTCCAACCAATACTACTAACTCTCTCCCAACTCTAAACCTGCAACCTGTCCCAACTTCCCTTATCTGCAACCTCTTAAATAAACTAAAACCTACTACCCCCTCAGCTGACCAGCTGAATACCTGCAAAAGGCAGCCAAAGTCATAGCTTATCTTGTATCATTGCTGATAAATGGAACCATACAAGAAAGCACTATTCCCACGATCTGGAAAATCTCCTACATTATCCCCCTACACAAGGGTGGAAACTCCAGAGAATATTCTAACTATCGTCCCATAGCACTACTTTCCCCATTATCTAAAATAATGGAAAAGTGCATCCACAGACACTTACTAGACCACCTATTCCAAAACAATTTACTGGCCAAATCTCAACATGGCTTCAGGCCTTTCTACAGTACAACAACTGCACTCCTATCCTTTACTGATTGCATCAATAAAAACCGTAATAACAATCTTCTCTCTTCAGCAAAAGCATTTGACATGGTTAGTCACTACTTACTTCTCAATATTCTAAAATCCTTCTCCTTGGACACAAAGACTATAAAATGGTTCCAGTCATACCTTGATAATAGACAGCAGGCAGTGCTATGGGACAACAACCTCACATCCCATCTCCCAGTTACCCTAGGTGTTCCTCAGGGCTCTATATTGGGCCCCATCCTTTTCTCAATATTTATCAATGACCTCAACCTAGCTATTCCTTTAAGTAACTGTGTACAATACACCGATGATTCGACAATAATTTGCTCAGCTAAATCTCAATCCCAACTACAGATTCTAACTCAGACAATGTTCAATAAAACAGAAATTTGGTTTCTACAACGCTGCTTCCTCTTGAATCCCCAAAAGCCAAACTCCTCCTCTTCACTCCTACCCATAAATCACTCTCAATGAACTTTTCAGTCTTATCCAATAATGGTACACTCATATCTCCCGATCCAACAACCAAACTTCTAAGGGTAACCATTGATAACAACCTGAACTTTGAAACCCATATCAACAATATCATAAAAACTGTCAACAGGAAACTAGGCTCCCTCTATAGGATAAAACCCTTTCTCTTTCCTCTAGCCAGAACCACTAATGCCTATTACCACCTTATCTCCACACTTCTCTATGCTTCTTCCATATATACTAACTTGTCAAAAAATAACCTTAACAAGCTAGCCAATGCTTACAATAGCATTGCCAGATTTGCTACTGCTTCCTTCTTTAGGACCCATCACTGCCATAACCTGAAACAATTAGGCTGGTTAGAGCTTCTGAATCAGATTCACTTTAAACAACACCATTGCACACAAAACCCTTTTCCAACCTACCAATACCCCAATACTTGCTAGTCTCATTACCCAATATAAGAACCTTTCAACTTTACACTCATCTAATAAACTACTAGTATCAACATGTAAATCTAATAACATGGCAGGAGATGCTCTGTTCTCAAATGCAGTTGGAAAGTATTGGAACCAACTCCCCCATGAACTTACATCACTGTCTTCATTTACAGTTTTTAAACACAATCTGAAACTCTGTCTTAAAAACCATATGTTATGTCCCTGTACAAATCCAGACTAATCTCATACTATATCCCAAATACCCTCTCTTAAGACCTAATTCCTGTTCTGTGTCTTTTTAGATCAAGGCCTATCCTTGGCAAAAACATATCTTATCCTAATAGAGATAATTTAAAATACCTAGTTAAATTATTCTGCATATAATTCTAAAGCATCCTACCTAAGGCAGGCAACAAGTATTGTTTAAAGTAACTGTGAGCATTGCTGAACTGTTGAAATTTGAAGTATGTATTTGTTTTACAATTACTTTCTAGTTACTAATGAAGTCTTGTACATAAAGTCTAAAATATCTTATGTAATGCTTGTAACGTGGTTTTTTTTTGTATAAACTGTGAAGATTCCTGAACTGTTTAAAATTTGTAGTATTTAATTGTATAGCAACTAGTACCTGTATGTCAGTAGTCTAGTAATCTCTTGGAGCTTATATCATAACATAAATCCAGTTAGACTATCCCGGTCAACAAATGTAAAATAAAATAAAATAAATAAATTACTAGGCAACTCTTCCAAAGGAGGACATTCACAGGACTGCAGCATCCACTCCCTTTAAAGTACAACACAGTACAGTATCAACGATCTATCTGCATACTGTGAGAGTAGAACCCACAGCCTTCTGCATCAAAAGAAGGGCTACTACCTGCTGTGCTGCTATCAATGAACACAGACTTTGAATAAGCAGCACTAAACTTCTCTTCCCCTGAAGCTCTCAGCTCCTTGTAAATTTTTTTATGTATATAACATTTGTTTACCAGGAAAATAAACTCTGACTTGGAACAAAGCCAATTTTCAGCAGAGGCCCAGTGAGAAATGCTCCAGATGCGTGTCTTTGTAACATGGGAGGAAACCAGAGCACCCAGAAAAAACACACGCAAACACAGGGAGGAAATACAGACTCTGCACAGAAGGGACCCCAGCAAAGAGTCAAAACAGAACCTCTTGCTGTGAGGCAACAACACTACCACTGCACCATCCACTTGACACAACTAAATCTTTCAATTTCACAACATAAAAAATCTGGAAAAAGACAAAATTTATTTCGGGGAGGGGGGCAAAGGCCCAAAACCAGAGACACATTTTAAATACTGCTTGTATAATCTTAGAAAATTGCTAAAATAGTGTTTTGTGTTACCATGTGTTTCCAAAAATGATAGGAAGACTGAAACTTAAAGGGCTGTCATTATTTAGTGAATTCTGTTCTCACTGATTTGCCAGACAAGTAAGACAACCACAAATTTTAAGAGGAACAGACCAAAAGTATGAGCCAAATATTTTGTGAAACTCCCTGAATTACAAGTGGTAGTGTGGGTAGAGAATGCAGGCTGTTGTACCATAAGGTATAGAGTTTGAGCCAGAGTAATTCTAATCATCAGCTATAAGAACACACACAGACACACACACACACACAGACACACACACACACACACACACACACGCTCCTACAACCATATGCAGATATGGACATACACATGCTCCTGCAGCTATGCGCAGACATGTACACACACATGCTCCTACAACCATGTGCAGACATGTACACACACACTCCTACAACCATGCTTAGACATGTACACACACACGCTCCTACAACCATGTGCAGACATGTACACACACACATACACACACACACACACACACACACACACACACACACACACACACACACACACACACACACACACACATATGCTCCTACAACCATGCGCAGACATGTACACACACACCCATGAATGCTCACTCACACACACCTATGCATACACATTCATGCTCCTACAAACATGCGCACACATGTATATACACACTCATGAATGCTCACTCACACCACCTATGCAGACACATTCATGCTTCTACAAACATGTGCACACATGCATATACACACCCATGAATGCTCACTCACACATACCTATGCAGACACATTCATGCTCCTACAAACATGCACACACATGTATATATATACACACACACACAAACTTCCAGATCCATGCAGACACTTTCATGCCCCTATATACAACCACAGACAGCTGGTTCCATTATACCTACCTGTAGTTGCACTTTGACCTAATATCTATCCAGAGAAGTGAATAGGCTTACACCTTTCAAAGGTGGTGTGCGAATTTTCCTCCTCATATCCAAAAAAATTAGGTAGATCAAATCTCTTAATTAGTCTACTGCATTATTCTGGTAACAGCATCATTTCCAGGTGAGAGCATATGGCTGACTGGCTTTAGCGACAATAAGTGAAAGAGGGACTGTATGTAAAGAAGACAGGGGAGGCAAGTGACAGTAATATGAGATGGAGGTTCTTTTTTGTAGAATATTTGACCCCTTGCATCTGACAATCAGTTGCTACAATGGCTACTGTCTTCCTCTGCCAGATCCATTGAACCCAGTTAACCTCTCCTGGACTAACTCCAACCATGCTCATGATCTTCTGAGTGCATATAAAACCTACTAACTGCTTATGTATATGAATGGACTAAACATCTGCTGATCTTGGAGACCCTGCTACAGATAATTACATCACTCATATTCTATCCTTAAGCAATACATATTCCATTCAAGCACATGCCTCTCTTCTGGGTCCAAAGACCAAACTCAGGAATAACTATTGCATAATCTACTACTGGTAAAAATTTTATTTAGTTAGCTGTATGAAGAGAACAATTTTTTATGTCGTTTAGTATTTGTGTACCAGAAAGTCATCTGAAAAGAAACATTTTCAAAGGAAACATAGGGAGAAAAGTTCTTGATGATAACATTCTATCATACACACAGGATATTTGAATATTTATTACAGAGTATAGCCTTCAGAAACGGAGCAGCAGCACAGCCTTCAGAAACAGAAACGGAGCAGCAGCAGCAGAGCCTTCAGAAACAGAAACGGAGCAGCGGCACAGCCTTCAGATACAGAAACGGAACAGCAGCACAGCCTTCAGAAACAGAAACAGAGCAGCAGCACAGCCTTCAGAAACAGAAACGGAGCAGCAGCACAGCCTTCAGAAACAGAAACGTTGCAGCAGCACAGCCCTCAGAAACATAAACGGAGCAGCAGCATAGCCTTCAGAAACAGAAATGGAGCACCAGCACAGCCTTCAAAAATGGAGCAGAGGCATAGCCTTCAGAAACAGAATCAGAGCAACAACATAGACTCCAATAACAGAAATGGAGGAGCAGCAGCATAGCCTTCAGAAACAGAAATGGAGCAGCAGCAAAGCTTTCAGATACAGAAACACAGCAGCAGCACAGCCTTCAGAAACAGAAACAGAGCAGCAGCACAGCCTTCAGAAACAGAAACGGAGCAGCAGCACAGCCTTCAGAAACAGAAATGGAGCAGCAGCACAGCCTTCAGAAACAGAAACGTTGCAGCAGCAGCACAGCCCTCAGAAACAGAAACGGAGCAGCAGCATAGCCTTCAGAAACAGAAATGGAGCAGCAGCACAGCCTTCAAAAATAGAGCAGAGGCATAGCCTTCAGAAACAGAAACAGAGCAACAACATAGACTCCAATAACAGAAATGGAGGAGCAGCAGCATAGCCTTCAGAAACAGAAACGGAGCAGCAGCAAAGCTTTCAGATACAGAAACACAGCAGCAGCACAGCCTTCAGAAACAGAAACGGAGCAGCAGCACAGCTTTCAGAAACAGAAACGGAGTAGCAGCAAAGCCTTCAGATACAGAAACAGAGCAGCAGCACAGCCTTCAGAAACAGAAACGGAGCAGCAGCAAAGCCTTCAGATACAGAAACGGAGCAGCAGCATAGCCTTCAGAAACAGAAACGGAGCAGCAGCACAGCCTTCAGAAACAGAAACAGAAGAGCAGCACAGCCTTCATAAACAGAAACGGAGCAGCACATAGCCTTCAGAAACAGAAATGGATCAGCAGCACAGCCTTCAGAAACAGAAACCGAGCAGCAGCATAGTCTTCAGAAACAGAAACGGAGCAACAGCACAGCCTTCAGAAACAGAAACGGAGCAGCAGCATAGCCTTCAGAAACAGAAACGGAGCAGCAGCACAGCCTTCAGAAACAGAAATGGAGCAGCAGCATAGCCTTTAGAAACAGAAACAGATCAGACTCATAGCCTTCAGAAACGGAGCAGAAGGATTGCCTTCAGAAACAGAAATGGAGCAGAAGCATAGCCTTCAGAAACGCAGCAGAAACATAGCTTTCAGAAGCAGAGCAGCATTACAGCCTTCAGAAACAAAAACGGAGCAACAGCATAGCCTTCAGAAACAAAAATGGAGCAGCAGCACAGCCTTCAAATACAGAAAAAGAACAGCAGCATAACCTTCAGAAACGGAAACATAACAGTAGCACAGCCTTCAGAAACAGAAACAGAAGAGCAGCACAGCCTTCATAAACAGAAACGGAGCAGCACATAGCCTTCAGAAACAGAAATGGATCAGCAGCACAGCCTTCAGAAACAGAAACCGAGCAGCAGCATAGTCTTCAGAAACAGAAACGGAGCAACAGCACAGCCTTCAGAAACAGAAACGGAGCAGCAGCATAGCCTTTAGAAACAGAAACAGATCAGACTCATAGCCTTCAGAAACGGAGCAGAAGGATTGCCTTCAGAAACAGAAATGGAGCAGAAGCATAGCCTTCAGAAACGCAGCAGAAACATAGCTTTCAGAAACAGAGCAGCATTACAGCCTTCAGAAACAAAAACGGAGCAACAGCATAGCCTTCAGAAACAAAAATGGAGCAGCAGCACAGCCTTCAAATACAGAAAAAGAGCAGCAGCATAACCTTCAGAAACGGAAACATAACAGTAGCACAGCCTTCAGAAACAGAATGGAGGAGCAGCACAGCCTTCAGAAACAGCAACATAACAGAAGCACAGCCTTCAGAAACAGAAATGGAGCAGCAGCATAGCCTTCAGAAACAGAAACAGAGGAGCAGCACAGCCTTCAGAAACAGAAACATAGCAGCACAGCCTTCAGAAACAGAAACGGAGCAGCAGCAAAGCCTTCAGATACAGAAACAGAGCAGCAGCACAGCCTTCAGAAACAGAAACGGAGCAGCAGCACAGCCTTCAGAAACAGAAACGGAGCAGCAGCACAGCCCTCAGAAACAGAAACGGAGCAGCAGCACATTCTTCAGAAACGGAGCAACAGCACAGCCTTCATAAACAGAAACGGAGCAACAGCACAGCCTTCAGAAACAGAAACAGAGCAGCGGCACAGCCTTCAGAAACAGAAACAGAGCAACAGGATAGCCTTCAGAAACAGAAATGGAGCAGCAACAGCAGAGCCTTCAGAAACAGAAATGGAGCAGCAGCATAGCCTTCAGATACAGAAACAGAGCAGCAGCACAGCCTTCAGAAACAGAAACAGAGCAGCAGCACAGCCTTCAGAAACAGAAACGGAGCAGCAGCACATTCTTCAGAAACGGAGCAACAGCACAGCCTTCATAAACAGAAACGGAGCAACAGCACAGCCTTCAGAAACAGAAACAGAGCAGCGGCACAGCCTTCAGAAACAGAAACAGAGCAACAGGATAGCCTTCAGAAACAGAAATGGAGCAGCAACAGCAGAGCCTTCAGAAACAGAAATGGAGCAGCAGCATAGCCTTCAGAAACAGAAACAGAGCACCAGCATAGCCTTCAGAAAAGCACTTCTCCTTACCATGGGTGATTCTGGCAGCAGGCTTAGCAATGATGTGATTGGGAACGTTACTTCTTCACACACCCCCTTCATAAATAGAAATGGAGCAACAGAACAGCCTTCATAAAAGCACTTCAGGCTTAGCAATGATGTGTACACCCTTCATAAATAGAAATGGAACAGAGCAGCAGCACAGCATTCATAAAAGCACTTCTCTTTACCATATGTTCCATACACTTTTGTGTTTAAAAGTCACATTAGCATGTGACACACACAGGAGTCCTCCTTAAAGGAAAACAGGTCTTCAGCTGCAAAAGTGGGGGGAGGCACTCCACCCCCTCTCACTCTATGGCTCCAGTGCCTATGGCCATGGAAAGAACTGTCATAGAAATGATCAATAAGGGCATAGGCATCCTCCAAACACTGGATCCAAACCAATTTGGTTTCATGAAGGGCAGGTCATGCCTACTCAACCTTGTGAACTTGTTAGAAAAGGTCACCAAATCAATGGATGAGGGCAAAATGGTTCACACTGCATACCTTGACCTGGCCTACGTTAGGTATAAACATTTATGTCACCTAGTGGATAGCCAGCTCATTCACAGACAGGACCTAGAAAGGGAGTCCCCCTCTACAAAGATGCCAGTCAGAAGTGCAGTCCCTCAGGGATCGGTCCTTCTTGGCATTTAGTTCTCTGAAGTTAAGGCCAAGGCCAAGGGCCTCTGGATGACTACATTTCCAGAGGATTGCAAATTAGGAGTAGTCACAGAAGACAGAATCCTCCACTGATGCTAATATTCTCCAGGAAGGCCTGACACAGACAAATAACTTGTGTCAGAACCATGGGCTACAACTAAATGCAAAGAAATGCATAATAGTATTCTTCAGGAAGTCATCCACCCCTGATAGCTATCATATGGACAACGCACCCCTAAGAGTTGACCCAGTAGTCAGGGACTTGGGTCACTTTGACAGTAACCTGGCCTTTGACCATCATGTGTCTACAGTAGTGAGGAAATTGTGCTATGATGTCCAATTTATAAACAAAGGATTTGGCATCTAGTTCAAAGGAGGTCATTATTCTACTGCAGTCAGCATTCATCAGACTTATCACTGAGTACACATCCAACAACTGGAACATCCACAGAGTTTCCATACTAAAAGAATACAGGGCATATGTAAAATGTCCTATCCAGACCGCCTCATGTCCCTATCCCTGTATTCTGTCTCCTACAGGCTGTGAGATCTATGCTTGGCATACAGGGCATTGTCAGACCCCATCCTGACAGACCTCCTGCATATCTGTTAAACAAACAGAATCATCACTCTACGTATGTCATGGACATGCTTATGCTATGACCCAACTTAATCCACCTCCCCTCCTATAATACTACTGTAGCAACCTTTTCCCCTGCCTCTCTCTGCCTCTGCTTTGAATAAAGTCTACTAATAATCAGTAGTTCCTACAGCTTCCACAGCTGTAGTCTTGGAAACTGGCTCTTGCCCTGGGCTTATCTCATGTTTGTATATTTATTACTTTCTGTTTTGCAAACATATCTATATTTTCTGCATTCTGCTGACTACTGTATGAAACTTCGTACTATGTTTTCAATTGAATGACCATTTTCTAGCACATTATTTCAACATACATCTCATATGTATTGTAATTATTGTAATTTTAGTTATAACTTGTTATGTGATTACCTTTGTTACTTGTAGTTTTTGTAACTTTTCTCCGTGGGCCTCCGCTAAAAAAGGAATTCTGTCCAGTCTTACTAACCTGGTCAACAAATGTCAAATAAATAAATTATAAATAATCAGACTTACATGTTCTAAAGACTTAAAACTTGCCTGTGATATAAATAAGACCTGCTGGAGAGACATTTATATATCCCAGAGACTAACCCTTCTATGGAACAGGCTCCCCATACATGTGAGGCAGAATTAGTCTATAACTCAATTTAAGTGTAACTTGGACAACTGGATGTAGAACAGAAAATGCATGCCTTGGTTTGACACCTATGTCTCCAATGAACCCAGGAACCTCATAAATAGTTCATCTCCCAGACCCCTGCTTGTAAATGTTTCATCTCCAAAGCCCCTGCTTATACGTATCATGGGTACCAGAATTTGTCAGAGATTTGGGATGCATGGCTAGGCTTAAAAAGGCCCTTGTGGTCATTAGCCTTGTACACACCTATGAATCTACAAACCTAAGACATTCTTTACTAATGACTAGGCTGACTGGTAAGAAGATGAAGAATTACTTTCAAGTGATGACGCATCCTTGATGATAAATAAACAAATGAAAAACAAAGTGATACCGGCACCATGAAGCTTGACTAATAAACTTAGAACAACAACATTTTTACTTTCATGATGCTGCCAGTAACAAAACCTTTCACCACTAGGGCTTCATCAGGCAAACAATCTGAAAACATCAATTGAACCACTTAATTAATTCACATCACATGGCTTATAGATCAATTAAAAAGTTAAAGTAACAGCCAAAAAATTTATAAATCAGTTACTAAACAGCATATCAAAAATGTGTGTTAAACACAAATACTTTAAATAATGCAAAAAATACATTTCATAAAACATCTTATTATGTGACTTTTATCTTATTCTCCCTTGGAGTGCCTTCAGAGTTGGTTTTAAGGTAAAATTGTCATTGAGCCCAGGATGTTCATGGGCTCTGAACCATAAAATCCATTTGCTTTCTAGAGTCTCAGTATGCTTAAGCAAATATCCCTCTCTTATTGTTTCATAAACATTCTGTAATATTAAGAAATTAAAAACATGTGAAGCATCTGTATCTCTTATATGTGTATACATAGCATTAGTATACATTTCTCTTCTTATAACAGAAAGATGTTCACATATTCTATTTTTTAAAATCCTATTAGTCTTACCAACATAAAACACATCACATTGTGAAGATCTAGACATATAAATAATATTTCTTGTATTACATGTACCATGGCTTCTTAAAATAAAGGTCTTATGTGTTACAGGATGCTTAAAAGATATATTGGTACTGATATATTTAAAGAACTGACAATTTAAACACCCCTGGGTACCTGATTTTTGTATAGGCATCTTATGGTTCACAGGTTCTTAGGTTAGTACTAATCTAACTGCCCTTGCGAGCCATTTTAAGCCTAGCCAGTTATCCCTTGTGAGACTCAAACCATGCACCTTGTGTTAGTAAGGCAAACACCTTAACCATTAGGCCACCCTATATATTTTTCTTGTTCTTTATAACATAAGATTTGCTTGAGATTATGAGAATGTTTAAAACCAAATGTTAAAATGTCTGTAGTGATGTCTTTAAAATCAGGTATATATTTTAACATAGACCAGTACTGCCTTATTATATTCTTTACTTTATAACTATTAGCGTCATATGGTAAAATACACCTAAACTGTTTAACAGTATTCCTCATAGAATTCTTCTTTTTGCCTTTACTTAAAATATGTTTATCAGAAAAAATAGGATATATGCCATGGCCTATGTCATTTCTTTATCTCAGTAACCAATTTCTGTAAATCATTACCCTCATATTTTCTGTTTATAAAGTCATTCGCCACAGTATTCATGTGTATATTCATATTTCCTACATTGGTTTTTAATCTAACCACATGAGCAAACTGATTTGTGACAACATTATTAAAATATGAAAGGGTGCATACTGTGTCTCTGTAAATAAGTATTTTTTATCACTTCTTTCTTTAAACAATGTGGTTTCAATAGTGGCATTAACATTCTCAAATAAACTAATATCTAAAAAATCAATTTGTGTGAAAGGAATAGTATAATTAAAATGTAAGACATCAGTTGTGGAATGTACCAATTCTATAAATTCATAAAAATTATTTAAAGACCTATTCCAAATCAAAATATATCATCAACTTGCTGTTCTAAATAAAGGTTTCACTTTCAATCCAGGACATACTGTTGATATAGCAGATGTTCTTGTTTAAACCTTAAGATCCTATATGGATCAGACACCTCAAGTAAGACAAATATTACATCTTCAACTAGGAGAAGTACATTCATTCTGATCAACAACCCGGATAGCAGCCTTTGAAGAAGCTGCTGTAAGTGATATTTATCAGTTAAATGTTGCTAATAATAAAATTTTTACATCTCAATTATACACAATTGCAAGCAATTAAGTCATTATTTTTTGACACTGATATTGTTATAAAAACAGCAGACAAAGGTGGGAGATTGTTATTCTAGATGTTGAATACTATGATTCGAAAATGTCTGAATTATTAAATACCAGTGATTATGATATGATTTTCATCAAGTTAATTTTATTAATTCTCATGTTAAAAGTTATATTTATGATATGCATCTTAATGGCCAAATTACGCTTGATATTTTTGAGTATTTTCATGTTTCTAGTCCATGGATCCCTTTTATTTATGGAATCCCAAAAATGCATAAATCCATTACTAATCCCCCATTAAGACCTATAGTTTAATCTACAGGTTGGGTAACTGAGCTTATTTCTAATTATGTCGAATTCCAACTTAAAAAGGACCTATAATACTCTACAACCATTATTAAGGATATGTCAGATTTTTAGAACATCTTTAATCTTGGTCTATGTTAACAGTAGCATTGCTGATAGGTACTTAGTGACTTTAGATGTAAATACCTTAGTCACATCAATGCCCAATGAAATGGGCATAGATTTTTTAAGAGAATTTATTAGTTCTTGTTCAGTTTGTTCCCCTACTGAGAGAGAAGCAATATGTGCCTTAACTGAGGGGGTTTTATGGAATAACATTTTTTTATTTCATAAATTAATATACAAATAATCCAACGGTGTAGCCATGGATATGCCCATGGACAATAGTTATGCTAATTTGGTGGTTAATAACTGTGAGGTAAATTTTGTTTTTAATAAGTTGAAGAACTCATTTTTGGCACATATATCATTTTATAGAGATTTTGTTGATGATATATTTTTGATCTGGAATGGGTCTTTAAATAATTTGTATGAATTTATAGAATTTTTACATTTCATGACTGATTTCTTACGTTTTAAATATACCATTCATGTCACACAAATTGATTTTTAGATATTAGATTATGTAAGAATCTTAATGGCACTACTGAAACCACATTGTTTAAAAATGAAGTAAAGAAAAGTACGTATTTACACAGACACAGTATGCACCCCCTCATATTTTTAATAATGTTGTCAAAAATCATTTACTCATGTGGTTAGATTAAACACCTATGTAGGAAATATGCATAAAAAATAAATACCATCGTTAATGATTTTACTCCCATAGAAATAATGGCAAATTTGTTTCAGCCACCTTTCTTGACCTATCAAAGGTATTTGATATGGTTAGACATAACATTCTTATCAAAAAACTATCAGAACTAGGACTCTCTCTTTCCTCCATAGCCTGGTCCCAAAGCTATTTAGATGGACATCAGCAAGCAGTACTGTGGAAACAAGAAATCTTCCCCCTTCTTCCAGTTTCTCTGGGTGTTCCACTGGGTTTTATTTTAGGCCCTCTGCTTTTCACCCACTATACCAATAAGCTCCATTCCTCCACTCACAATGCATTTGTCATCCAATATGCAGATGATTCTACATTAATTTGTGCAGCTTCCTAACTACAGGAACTTCACACATTAACTCAGGAATATTTCCTCTCTATTGAAACATGGCTATCCAATATCCAAGTCATTCTAAACCCTGCAAAAAAACAAACTACTACTCTTTAAACCCACTAGGTCCACCTCATCAACTTTTACCTTTAATATTGTGTCCAGTAACAAAACTACTCTCTCCCACAGATCACACCAAACTCCTGGGCATTGAGATTGATAACAATCTAAGATGTGAAGATGTGATGTTCACATTTCCCAGACCATCTAGAAAGTCCACAAAAAACTAGGTACCCTCTATAGAAATAGACAATTCCTTACCGAACAAACAAAAGCTAGTATAGCTCACACTCACCTTATTTCTACCCTCCTCTATGCCTCACCTTTTCTCACCAAGTTTAGAAAAGCAGACCTAGCTAAGCTTGACTCCTGCTACAACATAATCACTAGATTTGCCTCTAACTCCCCATTTAGATCTCATCACGTCTTATCCTTGAAGCAGTTCAACTGGTTGGAACTTCCTCAGCTCCTACTTTATAACCAACTCTCTCTAGCACATAAAATCCTATATCAACCAGAAAAAAACCCTGCATTGCAAAACCTACTTCACCTTCACACCAGTAACAGAACTCTTTGCTCCAGTAACAAACTTATTCTCTCGGTAACTAAGTCAAATAATACAGCAGGCGACACACTCTTTTCTAATTCTATATCCAAAATCTGGAATACTCTGCCCTGTAATATAACTACAATCACTTCATTTGCACAGTTTAAAAAAGCATTAAAACTGTATCTCATTAATATCTGGCTATGCTGTTGCATTACACCAGGCTAGTCCCTCCCCTATGCTGGACCCTCCTCTACTTTTCTATTTATACACCCAAGATGAATGGTAAGGACTATGTTCTATGACTGTATATTTACATGCAATATAATAAAATTAGATTGATGTTATAGGGTATGACTCTAACAAACTTTATGAAGCTGTTGTTCTGCATGTCTCTCCAGCAATGGTCTTGATGGTTTTTATTTCATTTAGACTAGTGACTCTTCTCTGTCTTACTAATTGCATCTCCTATATATGTGCAGACTATTAATTAAGACTCTGCATTTTGTATATATATTTTGTTCTGTTCAAACTTTGTATTTTTTATATTTTTATATTTTTTATTACTTGTTATTGATATGTGTGGAGCTTTTCCCCCCGGGCCTCCACTGAAACTGGACACGTGTCCAGTGGACTATCCCAGTTAACAAATGTAAAATAAAATAAATAAACAGAGGATATGAGGGTAAATATTTTCAGAATTTGGTTGCTAAGATAAAAAAATTATATAGGCCATGGCATATATCCTATTTTTTCTGATAAACATATTTTAAATAAAGGCATGAAGAATTCCATGAGGTTTACTGTTAAACAGTTTAGGTATATTTTACTATATGATGCTAATAGTTATAAAGTAAAGAATATAACAAGGAAGTACTGGCCTATGTTAAAATATATTCCTGCTTTTAAAGACATCACTACAGACAATTTAATTTGGTTTTAAAAATTCTAATAATCTCAAATCGCAAAGATTATGTTTTAAAGAACAAGAAAAATATATTAATAAGATACCTATACAAAAATCAGGTACCCAAAGGTGTTTAAATTGTCAAATATGTACATATATCAGTACCGATATATCTTTTAAACATCTTGTAACACATAAGGCCTTTATTTTAAAAACCCATGGTACATGTTATACAAGAAATATTATTTACATGTCTAGATGTTCACAGTGTGATGTGTTTTACATTGGTAAGACTAATAGCAGATTAAAAGTTAGAATATGTGAACATCTTCTTGATATAAGAAGAGAATTAGATACTAATGCTATGTATAGACATATAAGAAACACAGATGCTTCACATATTTTTAATTTCTTAATATTGCAGAATGTTTATAAAACAATAAGAGGGGAGATTTGCTTAATCATACTGAGAATCCAGAAAGCAAATGGATTTTACGGTTCAGAGCCCATGAACATCCTCAGCTCAATTATAATTTTACCTTAAAACCAACTTTGAAAGCACTCCAAGGGAGAATAAGATAAAAAATTACATAATAAGATATTTTACGAAATATATTCTTTGTATTACTTAAAGTATTTGTGTTTAACACACATTTTGATATGCTTTTTAGTAATTAATTTATACATGCTTTTTAGTAATTAATTTATACATTTTTTGGTTATTTTATATGATGTGAATTATTTAAGTGGTTCAACTGATGTTTTTAGATTGTTTGCCTGATGAAGCCCTAGTGGCAAATGTTTTTGTTACTAGCAGCATCAATAAAGTAAAAGTTCTTCTAAGTTAGTTTATTAATCAAGCTTCTTCATTCCAGTATCACTTTGTTTTTCATTTGTTTATTTGTCATTTAGTATATCCGGCTTTATCTACGGGTGGCACTTGCATTTATTATTTTACAGTTGCATCCTTGATGATTCCAGATTGCTTATTGAATTGCTGATGTTGAACCATTTTAAAGATGCTAGCACTTGCTCGGTCCTGTAAAAGCTTCAATAAATCTATGGAATATTTTAGGATAGAGAAAACTTAAATCTACATGATGATGTCGCATAGGCTCTGTGTTATAAAAGAAAGTTCCATACAGGTCCAAATCTTGTTCTACACAGTGTTTTGGAATTGCTTGATGATATACATCATGTTACTTCCCTGACCCCACTCGCAAAAAATGGCAAAAGGGGTTGTGAATGGATGGATGGAAGACTGGATGGACAGATCATGCCACTTATTCCATAAGATGGAAAAAGTCTGTAGTGAAGTTTGAACAGGACATTTTTTGGCAATACTGGTGATAAGAAGGAGACATTTAAGAACAGTACAAGTGAGACAACTACTTTCAAATGAAGGTAAGATAACGACACACTTACTAACACTCACCAACTTGTTTCCTTTCTTGGAGGAAGTAGTGATGCTAGTAATCCTCATATCTTCTAGAACTCCTTAATGTCCCACATTTGGAGACTTAATTAAGGGAGTTGAAGTGCCAGTCCCTCATCCCAAACATTAAACATTTCAGTCTGAATGCAACATTGCTCTGACCCAACATCTTTGGTTTTCTTACTGGTCAACAAGAAGACACATCTTATTTCTCTAAAGTTAGGATAGGAAGCAAGAGATTCTCTTACAAGGTATTAAGGGACACATTTATTACTGGCATCTGTCATATAAGACACAAAGTTCAGGATTATCTCAAAGGGTTCCTTCCATCTTGACTGACATTTTATTTATTTTCTTGAGTATCCTAAGATTTCCTGGTCATCTTGAGACCATTAGTACCCTACTATAAATAGTCAGCATAGTTCTTTAGGTTCCTGAAACTCCACAGCAGAACCATCTACTTTTTCATTTCAACACACCTTTCTGGTACTCCCCCATTGCAATACTTTCCTGATATTTTATTTCTTCTTCTTCTCTTACCTCTTCCATAATAACCCTTTATTTATCCTGAACCCTAATTTTATTTCAAGGGACATTTTAAAATACAAATGGTTCATCACTTGCTGGCTGGAGTCTGTCAATACATTTCTGAACTTGCGAAGAATCCCATTTCTAGCATACTGTGAGACTTAAGTACCTGTTTTTTTTGTAATAAATTGGAGATCATCCCCTTTTCCCAAATGGTATCTAAAGATGCCAAGATGATGAGAAGCACATACTTGCATGCATGCATCTTTGCTCCCTTTGCCTCCCTCACCAATCTGAGCTGTCTACCCACCACCAAAATGGTATATGAAAAAAAAAATATTAACTCATCATCATCCATTTTGGGAAAAATTGAGCCAGTAATTGTCACTTGTTACCTAGATGGTCCACCAGTGTCTGAGTTGCTAGCTGAACAAGTCACCCACAACTTTTTTAAATATTTATTTGTTTGGATGGCTGGTTGTTTATTTTATTGATTGGTTGGTAAATAAATGGGTAGGCTGTCCGATTAAATTATCATTTTTCAGTTATCATGACCCAGAAAACTGCAAATAGTATAGACAGAACATGGTTACAATAAAGAACCAGAGAGAGAGAGACAGACAAGTGTACATACTAGAATATAAACACATATAGTGCAAATGTCTATCTACATGTTAGCCACAAAACCTGTAGAAAGTAATCCTTAATGGTTATACCTATTAATAGTTCTAAACAAAACACAACAGACACAATCATGATGAAATAGATCAAAAACTGCTCAAGGTTTGGAAAATACGAAACCACGTTCCACTTTATTCAACACTTTCGTAAAAAACTTCTTCAGAACCAAAAGGAATGTTACATCAAGCATTCATTTAAATACTGCACACAATTAAAATCAATTAATCAATTACATAGTGTAAAAACATAATTAAAGAGCCCTTTACAAAAAGCAAACTCTTCATTCATCATTATGCACTATAGAATAGGCATAATTGAGTACATTACAATAACAAACATTATAAAACATATGCTTCACGATCTTTTAAGAAACATTTAATACTGATGGCTTCATTTAACCCAGGAAAATGATCCGCCTGTAGTTTAATTTGCCATCTAGCCTCTCTTTGAGCCAAAAAATTTCTGTAATCACCTCCCCTGATGTCAGGTTCACAGTGTTCCAGGATAGAAAACAAAAATTTTTAAAACCAATACATTCAACACTATGTTTATAAAATATTTGTTTTTTGTCCTTTTTTCTAATATTATACATATGCTCCTTCATTCTAACATTTAATTTTCTAGTAGTCATACCAATATAAAATGATGAGCATTTGTCACACACTGCAATATAAACAACTCCTTTTGTTTTGCAACAAAAACTACCAGGGACCCCTGTGGTATAAAGTATGTGAGGAAGTTGAATGTAAGGACCTTCTAAAATAAAACTACAGATGAACAGTCATGACACTTGTGCATACCCCTGTTGATATGCCCCTTCTTAATGCTACATGTGCTTCTATCTCTCCCCTTTTCAAATGCTCCTTTCAGACTATGTTCATTCCTATAAACAAAGTTCGGTCTCCCCTTAATGGCTTACATTAAATCAGCATTTCCTTCGAGGATCTTCCAATTATTGTTTATAATATTACGTATACCTATGTTGTCAACACTCATATTCATACTGAAACATCAAATTTCAGTATACTTTCCAGTTTCCTTAACTTGGAGTGTTGGCTTATTTTTCAAAATGGGTGGATACAAGGTTGCACGTTGCTTAGAGATGTCATCAGCTGCTTCCCTTTTTGATTTCTGTTGGCTGCTTTGTTGACTTTTTGATTTTTGTTGGCTGCTTTGTCGACTTTTTGATTTTTGTTGACAATCATGATGAAGTCAAAACCTTAAGTCAAATTTCGCAGAGGAATATGTGATACAGTGACTAGCATTAGGCTGTACCCTGGTTTTCAGCTCATTAACAAAATGAATGCTCAGCAATGGGGACTGCTGCAAAGCAGGAAAGTATTTCTTCTTATTTCTAAGGTGCACTGACTCCAAAGTTGATTATCTTAGCTGCAGAAGTACAGGAGACATATAAATCTTTAAGGGGCTATGAGAGGTTTCACCCTAAGGGGAAAAAAAGAAAAACAAAAAAAATTCTTTCCATTTACACAAAACACTTGTGGCAAATTTGATTGACTAGCCTAGGTCCATCTTTGAGTCCATCCTGTATATATATATATATATATATATATATATATATATATATATATGGGTCTACCTGATAACACCGACACGTGAAAACACCGACAACGAAATCACCAACACTACAAAACCGAAAGTTCAAAAACATGAAACTTCACATGCCCGACAAACCACAATCCTGGCAATCAACAAACAAAACAAATCCCTTGTCCAAAAAGCACACACACAACACAAGCACACCAAAAACCTTACAAAACCTACACTAAACCTTTAAAATATACAACTATCTATGCACTAACCTTAACCCAAACCCTAACCCTAGGGACTGCCAACTATCGAACACTCACCTAACCCGCACCCTAACTCTAACTCACTTAATCTGCCCCTAGCCCTAACCCCACACTTACCTTAACATGTCGGTGTTCTCAGCGTCGGGATTTTCAACTGTCGACCATCTCCGTTGTCAATCTTCCGGTGTCGGTGTTCTCGTCGTTGGCGTTTTGCATTTTGGCATTATCAGATAGACCAATATATATATATATATATATATATATATATATATATATATATATGCATACATGCACACATACTTCCACCATTGATCAGTTTGACAGGGAGATTTACTTGTTTTAACATTTTTAATCTTACCTTTAGATCTTGTTTTCTGGTTACTAATAAGATGCAGATAGTTTTTGTTATAAAACTCCTTATTCTTTTATATGGTTTAATAGGCTCTCAGCAATTCACTTTTCCATAGCTCTTTATCCCCAAATGCTCACTAAATACTAGTGTTCTTTCCTATTTTTCTCTAAATAATACAATGGTCTGGGAATGCATCGTTATTATATTTGCTGTCTTACCACCCTTCAGATTATTTGTTCCCTGTTCCATCACTGTGTACAACTATGAGCATCATAGATCTCCTTTTGCAAGCTGCCTTGAGCAGTACCTGTTCTGTTTTCTCTGATGTAATTTCTGACTCTTGTCTCTGACTTACATCAGACTTCTTTCTCTCAGCAACAGACACTCAAGAGAACTTCCAACCCTCTCTTTGCTGATTTGTTTGAGACTCACAAACAGTTTACATTCTTGCCCCCTTAGGATCAACTCACCATGCAGGTTTGTTTTGTAAGTTGTCATTGTAAAATCCTTCACATATGTTGACTTCCTTCCCTAATACCACTTCTTTCATCACATGCTTTATTTCCTAAAATTTACACCTTCTGCTCCATATACTCCTTCACGTGACACAGTAACACCTCCCCTCTCCATTCCCTTCTTCCTGCTGTGAGATGTACCACATTTTCTCTATTTGTAGTCTTGTTCTGTGACAGACCTTTTCCATTCTCCTTCATGTGCCTCTGTTGATGTGATTTCCACCTCTATTTCTATGTGCCACTTCTGTTCCATTCCTGCACTCCCTGGCTAACCCTGCCACCTGCTGCTCTACTGCCAGTAAACTTATTTTTTCCTGCCTACAGTAATTGTTTTGCTCTTGACATCACAGATGCATTCACATGCTCTCCTATTAATTATCTTTATCTGCATGGATAAACCATACTGCTGTCTCACATCTACTGCAACTTTCTCATTTTCCAACTAAAACCATGTCCTTCTTACCATATACTTAGCTCTGCTTAAAAGTTATATTGTAAACATCATCCAGGAACACTCCTGGGTGTGTAACTTTGTAAATAAAACATAGAAGGATGCCTGGCTTCCCTAAAACAACTGACAGAAAGAAAGCAAAAATCTTTTACTAGACAGGCTGAGAGGAAGGCGCATGACATCCCACTTCCAATGCCAAAAGCAAAGTAATAGAATTCCATATTCTGACTACATACTGTCTGAAATCTTATGATACCTGCAACTTTCCAAAAGTTGAGTTGCTTTATTATTTCAGTTTGCCTGAAATTGACTAAAGCATGGAAGAGGAAAATGCATTTTATTTAATACAGAAAATGTACAAGTAAGAGCTTAGAGTTTGTGTAGGTGTGAATGGTTAATACCATAGCTGACTATGTTTTACAGCACATGACTTTAGTGTAGGTCAAGGCTTCTCAAATCATTCTCAGCTGCAGGATGACAAAAGCATTTTATCATCAGTAATGGTACTGTTTATCTTTATAAAAAACAACTGCTAATACCACTTACTTTTTAAATTTCTGTGGGACTTTTATTTGTTAAAAGTAAAATAATGCAATAAAAATGTACCTAATGCAAACTAATATCTCTATGTTTTTTTCTCTCAACAGAGCCCATGTACATTAGCAAGGCATTGTTTATTATGGAACAAAGGTATCATTTTCAAAAGTATCAGAAAAATCAGACCCAAAGAAAGACCAGATTTTACTCTGGAAAAAGAAAATGTTACAAATTCCCAACATACTTTAGAGATATGTTTCCAAATTATGTATAGGTAAAGCATATTAATATCTGCCTAATCCTGTGTTATTTGTTCATCACAGTACACAGGGCATATAACGAATGCACAAGCATTGCTTACGTTAGCAGAGAAAAGGCAACATGGCGGCATGGCTGTTTTTTTTTTTAATTGTAAACACACAAAACACCCAGTTAGGACTCCATTTTAGAAAAGTCATTTTGCCTTTATAATTTCACAATACAAAGCAGAAAGGAAATACCTGAGTGCTGCCAAAATCTAAGTATTTCCCTTTTGTCTGATAAGTTTCATCCCTGGAATTAATCATATATTTTAGCAGAGGGGATGGGAGGGTTTCACTTCCAACATAAACTATTTTTGAATGTCAACCTCTTCATAGGTTCATAGGTTCATACTAGGCTATCTGCCCTAGGGCATTTATAAGCCTAGCCAGAGTGTGTTTGGCTTTCGCCACCCATTTTAAATGAATTTTGCTATGCCCTTTTTCGAGGTTAGTATACTGTGCCTCTGTCTAACAGTGACACAGAAGTGATACCCGGGGTAAACCTACAATCTCCCATCCACTCATCAAGATTCCTCTTGAAGATTGTCAATGAGGGACTCTGCCTAACCTGGACTGGGATTTTATTCCAGAGTGAAGGGAGCCTCTGGGTTATAAATCTGTCCCTCCAGCATGTCCTATTTATTTCAGTGCTGAGGTTCAAGTCTCTTGAGCACGTAGCTGGATGGGATTTGGATTTTCTGAGGTGCAGCATGTCCGTTAATTCCGGGTTGGACATGGCTTTATACATCAGGCACAGATCACCTCAGAGCAGGCGGTATGCCACTGAGTAGAGCTGGAGTTTCTTTAACTGGGCAGCATTTGGCATCTGTTTGAGCCCTTTGATCCTCTTGGTGAGGTACTTTTGGGGTCTTTCCAGTTGCTGCAGGTGTCTGGTAAGGTACATCCCAAAAGGGGCATTGTATTCAATTATGGGCCTGATGAGGGATGAGTAAAGAGGCACGATGACCTCCCCTGATCTAGATGTGAATCCCTTCATGATTAGGTGGGCTATTTAAAATGTTTTTCTAACCACTTTGGCCACGTGGTTTTCAAATGAGAGATTGCTATCAACTTGGGTCCCCAGGTCCCTAATTACTTCTTCCGTACTTAATGGATTACCACCTATGTGGTAATTTGTGAGCACTTTGTTCTTGCTAAAGGGGATGACTATACACTTTTTGGCGTTTAGCTTGAGGCCATGGCTCTGGCACCAGTTGTCTGTTTCTATGAGGCCCTTTTGTAGGATGCTTGTGTCGGCTGGAGAGTCGATTATGGCGCCTAGTTTGCAGTCATCTGCGAACTTGGTCAGCCACAGTCCTTCCATGTTGGCCTGTACCTCTGAGAAATATATACCGAACAAGAGAGGTCCCAGGACTGAGCCTTGTGGGACGCCACTTGTAACTGGTTTGGAGTCTGACATGGCTCTAGCAATTCTAACCATGTGACTTCTGTCCTTGAGCCAGTTTGCAACCCATCTAGTGACATAGGGGTTTATATTTAAGCTGGTGAGCTTATCTATAATGCCCGAGTGGGGTATTGTATCGAAGGCTTTTGCGAGGTCCAGGTAGGCTGTGTGGACCACCTTCCCCTCGTCAATGGCCTTGGTGACTGTTTCAAAGAAATCGACCAGGTTTAAGAGGCAGGATCTGCCCTTAACAAAGCCGAACTGGGTAGGATCCAGTGTCTGTAGGTCCCCAATATCTTTATTTATGAGGTCCATGATGATCCTTTCCATAGCTTTGCAGAGCAAGCTAGTCAGGCTTATGGGGCGATAGTTTCCAGGATCCGTTGAGGCACCACCTTTGTGGAGAGGGACCACTGTTGCTGTACGCCACTCCTTGGGTACATATCCTGTAGTAAAGCTGAGATTGAACAGTAGTTTTATGTTTGGGTTTAGCTCTTCTTGGAGTTCATGTAGGACGCAGCCCGGATGCTGTGTTTTTTGCTTTGGAGAGGGCGGCTCTTACCTGAGCATCTGAGATGTCAGGGGGCAGCACTCTGCTGGGATAGATATTTGCCCTTTTGGTGGGGAGGGGGGGGGGGAGTTTGTGCTGAACCTGTCAGCTAGGATGTTGGCAACGTCTGTGGGTTCGGTATATTTTTTGTCATTTTGGACTAATTCTGAGCATATCTGGGAATTCCCACCCAGGTTTCTAACATAACTAATGAAGGCCTTGTGATTATCCTTAGTGCCCTGTGCAATTTTTCTCTCAAAGCTGGCCTTAGATGATTTTATGAGTGCCCGTAGTTTTTTGCTAATACTGATCAGAGATGCCTTCCCTTTTTGGGATTTTGCTCTATCATGTAGTAGCTTCCTCCTTCTATTGTATAGTTTGTTTATGGCTGGGGTCCACCAGACAGGACGCCTGCCTTTGGAGGATTGGATCTTGGTTTTATTTGGGATTGCATGATCCATGCATTGCTGAAGGTGTTCATAGAATGCCTTTATAAAGGATTCTGCGGTCTGGGCCGTATTTTCCACAGGCGCGGGGGCTTTGAAGGATTCCACCTCGGTTTTGAAGAGTGTGAAATTTACTTTAGAGAAGTTTTTCAGTGTGGTTTTCTGGGCAGGGGATGGGGTCGGAATGTGAATATCCAGTGAGATTAGTTTATGGTCTGATCTTACCAGTGAGGGATACACTTCTGGTCTAGAGCATAGAGCCCCCATGTTGGTGATGATCAGGTCCAGTATGTTTTCCCCTCTTGTGGGTGTGGTAACAAGTTGTTCCATATCATTTGAGTTTATAAATTCTAGGAACCTTTGGGCTAGGGTGTTGGAGCTAGAGTAATGCTCCCAGTCTATGTTTGGGTAGTTGAAGTCACCCAATATAATGGTGTTTGGAGAGACCTTCATATTTCCCAGTGTTCTCAGGAAAGCCGAGTGGGGTTCCTGGGTTTGGGAGGGTGGTCTGTAGCAGGCTATAAACTGGAAGGCAGTTTTACCCACTGTTAGCTGCACATGGATAGCCTCTGATGCTTTGTGCTGTGCCACCAACCTGGAGGTGTGGGTATCTTTGACGAATATTGATACTCCCCCTCCTTTTGTGGTTCGGTCCAAGTTTTGGGGCCAAAAAGCATGGTATGAGGTATAACCCGTTAGTGCTGGGGTGCTCTCGGGAGCCTTGAACCAGGTTTCTGTTACTGGACAGATATCGATGTTCTCCATGCTAAGGAGAGTTTCGAGTGCATGCATCTTGAGGTTTAAACTTCTGGTGTTGAGTAGCATTACTCTTAGTTTCTTATCCTTTGTGATACCTATGGAGGTGGGTTTGTCTTTTGAGCCTTGCCTAAAAAAGGCACTATGGGGGTGGCAAGAGCCTTTGCCAATATCCCATAGCCCAGGGGTGACAGGTGCAAGCCGTCCCTAGTGAAGCATCGTGGCTTGTTGAGCATGTCATCCCAGGCTAACAGAGTCTTGTGGACACAACTGAGTGCATTTAGGAACAAATGGCAAACTGTTTGTCCTAGACCTGCCGAAAAGTGAGCTACAGTAGAAACACATACACTAACAGCTTGATAAAATAAAATAAAAATGACATGATGGTATAATAGACATTGTTTTATTTCACAGTCATAAATTGTGAATCATTGTCACACTCACATGTGTGTACGTGCATGTATATGCCCTCACAAACACACACACACACACACACACACACACACAAACACATAGTCTGAACCACGTTATTGGAAATTCCAAGCATATGTATTGACTTCTATTTACCTTAGTTTTCACTGTATTTATATCATTTCATGTGCTGTGTCATGCATGTTATATATGCTGTTAAAGGAAGCTGAATGGTCATCTAAGAACTGGGAAAACTAGAAAACAGATGCAGTCACATTTGAAGCTGCCCTGCTGAGCAATGACAGTGCATGGAAGACAACAGTTTGCTCCTATTGATATTAATATGATATGCTCAGCCATGTAGGGCACACGTCTTGCTTTGAAAACACCTGTTCCCCTTTTCTGAATCCAGTGTTGGCACTCTCTCCTGTCCAGCATCAATCTATGTTCTGTCTCCTTCTTACACCACAGCCTACAATGTTATTCACTGACAGGTGATCAGCAAGAAAGGCCTGAAGGAGGAATAAAACACACTGGTAAAATTTGAAAAGGAAACCCTGTTGTTAAAACCACTAACACTACTGAGTTCCTTTCTTTAGATAAGAAAGAAGAATGACAACTTCAGATGTTACATATATATCTTCCCTAAAAGAAAAAGAAGTCTACAGGCTCACCTTTACAAAACAAGCAGTTAGAACATAAGAAACAGAATAGATGCACATGTTAACTTATCATATGTACTGCAAAAACAATTGTAAAATGGCTAAGATGGTTACAAAGATATGTACCGATATGGACAGCTGCAAGTTGCGCTTTCTTTTTCTCATATGTTGTTTGTTAAAATTTGCTTTGTGAATACAATTAACACATTGATGCAACATGCCCACAGCAGTATGAGGCACTCAGTTGGTGATCTTTACCACAATGTAAGAATGCCATGTGGTTAAAATTAAACAGTGTATTATACATTCTTTTGTCCATAATTGCTATCTTAAAGCTTCGTTTCATACTCACATACTGTTTTTAGTGTACTGCTTTTTTATTGACTTGTAATAATTTTAATAAAACATAGAATAGAAGAAGCAAGCTATCATCTGATTACCTGGGCAAATAGGGAAAAAAAGGACAATACTGCATACCAGAGAAAAAGGTATAGTTCACACACAGTGTTTTTGAAAGCAGAAGTAACGCTAGACCTCACATTTAGCTACATTTTCCTTTTTTCTTGTTGGGAAATACTGTTACAGGCTAATGGCAGTTAGCAAGCAACTGGAAAAGTAAAAAAAATATATAATTGGATGTAATACATATATGCTTGTCAGCTGGATAATAAAAATACACTAATTTATAATTTCTTAGATCAAGGCAAATATTCAAATTACAGTTAAGAGTGTTATTAGTTGGCTGGTTCAGTGGCATAGATGGATAAAGCCCTGAATCCAACCCAGCTGACCCAGGTTTGAATAGCGGTTCAGACAACTTACATAGAGGCAAGGAAAGGATAGGGATGCTCATTGAAGGTGGGAGGATGCTCATTCAAGGCGGGGGATGCTCAATCAAGGTGGGAGGATGCTCATTCAAGGTGGGAGGATGCTCATTCAAGGTGGAAGGATGCTCATTCAAGGTGGGAGGATGCTCATTCAAGGTGGGAGGAGGCTCATTCAAGGTGGAAGGATGCTCATTCAAGGTGGGAGGATGCTCATTCAAGGCGGGGGATGCTCAATCAAGGTGGAAGGATGCTCATTCAAGGTGGGAGGAGGCTCATTCAAGGTGGAAGGATGCTCATTCAAGGTGGGAGGATGCTCATTCAAGGTGGGAGGAGGCTCATTCAAGGTGGGAGGATGCCCACTGATATGCTCCATAGGGAAGGCTTTGTCCAAAGAGGGGAGCTGGCTATGGCTGTAATCAATGAGTGTGAGCAATAGCAGTGGGAAGGTCATACATAAAAACTATCCCCCCAGATGGGAACACAGATGAGTTGAACCCCCAGGACACTCTCAGGATCCACAGCCAGTCACAGCAAAAATGGGGTAGGTCAAAAGAGATTGGAGAGTAGCTGGAAAACTGGCATGGACATTGGGTACTGGAGGCTGGGCTGGTAAATATGAAGTCCTAGGGGACCAAAAAAGCAGTATTATTAGTAGGTGTATTAAGAGACTAGATTTAATTATAATCCAATCCTGAGAATACCACATAAAAAGAAATTCTAATTTCTTTCACTCTCTGTTTCTAATCTGTATCTGAGTCTGTAGATTTGCTACATACCATTTTGGCTTTCTGTGAAATATAATACCTTTGCCTTTTAGAATTTGTTAAAAGCATTTGCTATATCTTAAATGCACCCCAATGCACGGGGTGGGGGAAATATTTACTTCCTGTTCAGGCTTCAAAAATAACAAACAATTAAGGTTTTTTCCTTGCTGAAGGAAGAAATAAGAATCAAAAACAGTCTGTTTAACAGTGTGTAACCAACAAAAATCAAGGGGATTACTGAAAACTCCAAAGAGACTCTTGTAACATACCTACAAGTTATCTCTGAGTCTTCTAGCGAGCATCTTCATTGTGCAAGTGTTATGTTGCTGTGAGTTTAATTGCAGTACATTACAAAATGTCAGCTGGCATTGTGCATTTTGTTTTTTAATTAATTTGTTTCTACTGTGGTGCAACCGTGGAGCTGGTATATATAATTTTATGGGGGTGTGGGGGGCTTGCCTCCCACAACAGAGGTTGTAGGGGGAAGGCTTGCCTCCTTGCATAAAAATATATTTTTTTCTATTTTTATAAGCTTTGCAACTCACTATTTTCAAAATTAAATTTTCAGTAAATGATGAGACAAAAAGGTATTGTCAACAGCTCTTAGGTAAACCCACTGGTTCAGGTAATGCTCAAAATGCTTACTATTTTATGTTATTTCTGTTCTAAGTTATAAAAAGAAGTGACAGGACAGAAAAAGTCAGCCCAAAATGGTAATGTTTCTCAAGATATATACTACACAGTATACTGTGGGAGGGGGGAAGCAGGGTCGAAACATAAAAATCACGTCACCATTTCTGACCCAATCATGACAATCTTGCACAGAATAAATTATAAATTATTTCTAATCATAAGCAATAATGCAGTAATATCAGTATTGCAAAAATGATCAAAATATAATCAAAATGGGTCTGATGGAAAACTCAAAAGACTGAATTTCATTTGACTGGGACCACAGTACCTAATTTTCAAACTACTGAAAACTCATTTGACTGACTCTCATTATACTGAAAGCTTATAATGTTGAATTTCAAAATACTGACTTTTAAGCCATAGAAGTGATGTCTATTTCCCTTCTCCTGTGACTGGCTTGTGATAAAAAAAATTACTGTAACTTAAAGTGCCAACTGTCAGAATACCGACAGTAGCAGAAAAAGTACAGTTGTAGTGTTTCTAAATGTAGGTACAGTATGTCTCTTTACATTTTTATGGGAAGTATCTAAAGCAATATGGCAGACATTTTGTGCACTCCCAGCAGTAATAGCATTGTGTACAGTACTGTAAGGTAAGTAAAGGTATATTTCCCCACTGTAGTTGATCCTAGAGTTGTTATATATAGTTGGGGTGAGGGGCACAGCCCCCCACCTACTTTGGTTTTATATCATCCGGTTTCTGTTAAGAAGGTAAGTAAGTAATTTTTAAGTTTTGGAAAGAGTTAGTCGTGGATGTTGTAAGTGTGCATGTCTATGGCTTAAAATTCAGTATTTTGAAAGTCAGCATTGTAAGATTCAGTATTATGAGACTCGGTCAAATGAGTTTTCAGTATTTTGAAAATTAGGTATTGTGGTCTCAGTCAAATGAAATTCAGTATTTTGAGTTTTTAGTCATGTGAAGTAGATCCATTTAAAGACAATTAATCTACCCTACACAGGAAAAAAAATATATATATTGTACAAAAAGAATACAAAATTAAAACGCAATATTAAAATGGCAAATAGCTCTCAGCATATGAATAAAAAAAATGAAAAAATTGAAAAGATGGTTTTCAGGGATATTCTGAAAGATGCTCCTGAATCATATGCCCAGATAAGGAAAGGAATCCGAGTCCAGGAGACTTCAGTATGTAAGTAACCAGAATACTCCATACAAGTCAGTGGAGCACTTTGTAGTTCTTTCCTGATGACCCAATGGACCTAGATGAAAAACAGTGAACCAGAATTTCTTTTTAGTAATCGGGATCCAAACCATCTATGTGGCACACAGTGATGAGCACTGACAATGACTCAGATGACCTGAGTTCAAATAGTGACTTGGGCACTGGAACAGTTGGCTAGGGATTCAAGACTGAGTGACAGGAAAGGTCTGTCTGTTCTTGGGAATGGGAGAGTTGGTTCCTGATCTGGCAGTGTTCCAGTAAAAGTGTGCATACTGACTGGGAGACATAGGCTTGGAATTCTAATCCAGCGATGACAGCTCTCACAGTGTGTGTGTGTGTGTGTGTGTGTGTGTGTGTGTGTGTGTGTGTGTGTGTGTGTGTGTGTGTGTGTGTGTGTCTGTGTAGGAGTATGCACAAATTAGGAAGAAGGCACTGGATTCTCTGTTGTGATGCAGTGCCAATGTTACCACAAGGGAAGAGGTTAGGATAGTGGAAAATGCTTTTACAGCCTGTATTGGGAATTATGTGAGGCATTGACTGGAGGGATTACCTGGTAGCTGAGGCTAGAAAGAAAGGAAGACATTGAGTCTCAGTATGGGAAATAAGACAGATTCATCCAGTTTGGGATGGTGTGCCCTTGATCTTGGCCAAATAAGTTGGAAAAATGATGTATCTGGTCACTGAAAGGATATCCACTTCTGTGCCAGTGCAAGCAGGTATTGGGGCATAGGCATAGGTGGCCTGTCTGGATGATGACCCCTTCTTAACTTTCACCCCGATCCTAAGTGGAACTCCTAAGTAGGGGCATGAGTGGGTGTGTTTAAGTGGGAGGAGGTCTGATGGTTGTTAGGCAGAGGGGTTAAAAAGCACACAGAAAAAATAAACATGGCGCAGGGTGTGTAGATTTTTATTGGAAGGGGAAGGATTATAAAACAGTCATGGCAGTGATTAGTAACCAGTGCATCTCCCACAGTGGAGTCATGTGAGAGGAAGAACCCCCAGTCAGTAATTTTGCTGCGCAATCCTGCGACCTTTGTAGTTATGCCAAGTTTCCACCCAGAAGCACAAGCTACAGTGCACTACAGCAATCCAGGTGAGACGATACCACTCCATATAGATCAAGGTCTTATGAGGGAATGAAATTCTGGAAACAGGCAATATTCTTGAGGGGGTACTATTGTGTCTTGGTGACAGCTGACACCTGGCCCTTTAGTATTAATCTGACATCAAAATTCAAGTTTGGGTCATGGACCTGGGAAACAAATTCAAATCTGTTCTCATATATATAAGGGGGAAAGCACAGCAACTTGAGACAAATGATCAGAGTCAAATACCAGCATTGCCCAGTCTTACTGAGTAGAGCTTTAGCTGAATCACAGAAAACCCTTGAATGACCTACTTGAATCAACTTTCAAAGCTAGTAAACTCTGGTAGGCACTCCGGGATAATGAAGGGACAAAGATGAATGTCATGGGCATATGACTGATAAGAAATATCACTCACATGAATGACCTCCTTAAGGGTTAGCTTGTACAGTGTGAACAATAATAATACTAAGATCAAACCTTTTGGCACCCCACACAAAAGAGTATGCATATCAGAGTGATCATACACACTATGAGCCTAAAAGGTAAGAGGCAAACCAAATGTTCATTGAACCAGTAAAAAATGCAGCAAGTTTTAAAGAGCTAAGTCATGATTTCATGCTTCATGATGTAAAAAACTGAAGAAAGATCAAGGAGAAACAAGACCATATATAACAGGTACAATAATGAATCCACATCCATAATCATATCTTAGCTAACACATCCAAAGTCAACTGAGCAAAAGACACGGACATCAGCACATGGCACATAACAAGAGATCATGGGTGCACTATAGGGAAAGGGGTGACTGATCTTGGCAACCAAGATGAGGAAAAACCCCCTATGAGTTATAAGGCAAGCTGAGCTGTACTGTCTGGGAATGAATAATCGCAAGCAGCAGGAATATCATTGGAGAAATAATATGAGAATTTTATTTTCAGTAATGAACATTCAGACTAAGCTGACCTTCATGTAGGCACATCTTACTCCATTGGCACACTGACCATCATTCCTGCAGTTCATGAGCAAACCACTGCTCACAGCATGTATGAGGCCTGGAATGTGTGCAGAGCAGCCACAGTGCCTGTAGTAGCCATATTATGAGCCATAACTAGCAAATCTGGATCCGTAACACTGCTCCCAGCCAAGAGCTGGTCAAACATGGGCATCAGAGCACCACTATCAATATATCAGAAGCCCCCACAAGTGACCAGCTACATATCAGTAGGTATAATTCGTGGAACTTCCAGTTAGAAATTAAGCAGGCAGTGCTCCATCCAAGAGAACAGTTCAGACAGCAGGTTCCTTGTTTTCAGAGCATGCTAGAACACTCAACAGAGTTTCTTGATTTATAATTAGCACTGGCAATGCTAAAAATTTCCAAAAGATTAAGAAGCCATTTGTTTTTTCTTCTTCCAGATGAAATCAGAAAGTCCAAGTTCACTGAGGGCATATTTTGATGTTGCAACATAAGCCCAATGTCACAATGCATATACGCTGACTGCTAAACAAGCTAACAGCTCTAAGCTTCAGAAACCCTCTGAATGACAACATTCTGCTCAAAAAATGCTTGAAAGTTGCTCCAAACCCAATTACAACTGCCTCACAACAGCAGTCAAGAGAAGACAGAAGGAAAACAGAAGAAAAGGGAAAAAGATCAGTTTCCAAGAGGCTGTACACCTTGGATTAGCTCTGCCTTCTTAAAAATCCGATCATACAGCTATTATAAGGTGATAGTCTTGTTCATTTACATAAGTTTGGAAAGTAACTTTTACAAGTGTACAAACAACCCAATTTAAAATGAAAAAACTAAAAAGAGATTGCTAGCTAGAATGTACTAGTGAGTGAAAAGAAAGAGTCCTGATACACTAGAAGTAATACCAGTGGCTTTGGCATGAAAACAAGAAATTCCAGTTGCTCCAAATGTCATTGCCTTAAGCTGTTCATTGATATGACATGCAATCCAAACAAATTAATACTTTCACATATCCCGTTTCTGTTTTATTACATGCAAATGATTAGATGATGCATATTACAGTGATATTGTCTTATATAATGGATCTTTGTGAATCAGATCAGCATTTTATTATGCCAAATAAGGCTAATGGTGAAAGGTAAATAAACTATGAAACTATGAAACTATAAGCAGCTGGATATGACCTTTCAGTTATTTCGATATACACATCTCAGCATCCAGTCATAAGGCTTTCAGTTGTTATTCAGTTGGTTATAATATATATATTAATGATGGGCAGGTGAATTTTTCAGTTATGGCATTCTTATTTATACTTAATTTCTGTTCTATTTTTAACACAAAGAAGGGCTGTTTGTTTGGATATAGTGCTTGCTAAACATTATAGATCAATCCATTAAATTTAAAGATTATGTAGGTTATTTAATGTTTTGGGATTAGTTTGCACATTTGTCAGAGGTATTGCAGACATTTACATTATCTAAACTCCATTAAAGAGGGGAGCCTTTTCAATTATCTAACTATGTTGAGTTATTACTGTCTTGAAGTCAGGTATGGTTTTTATTCAGGTCCACTATATTCCATCACACAGTTTTTTTGCCTTTGTCTTGCTCTGATTTCATATATTTTGGTGTCAAGAGGAGCAAAACAGGTTATTGATCTGGTGTAAAACTTGTGGAGAAAATGTGAAATATACAGCCTGGAGGAAATGGGGTTTTACTTCCTCCATTTTAATATCCTCCATTAATTTTTCCAATACAGACAAAAAAAGAAATCACTAATAACAAAAAGATAACACAATTGTAATGATTAGGGTGGCCTAATGGTTAAGGTGTTTGCCTTACAAACACAAGGTGCAAGGTTTGGGTCTCACAAGGGATAATTGGCTAGGCTTAAAATGGCTCGCAAGGGCAGTTAGCTTAGCACTAACCTATGAACTACATCCTTCCTGAATTCCTTCATCCCTGACTTCTTTTCAGTTGCAAAGAATACCATGCACCTCCTCCCAAGCCTCTTAACAGTGGTGATAGCTTCTATGATGATGCCCTTTATGCATATTTAGTAACCTTTGGGCAAACTGAAAACCAAGCGGGCTGGAGTTACTCCAGATGTTCTTGAATTTTTGGCAGAACATCCCACAGAGGACTTCTTCTGTGGTTATAAGGACATACCTATTACAGTCCATATAGATTTTCGTAAGGGAAAGCTTATTGGTAAGAACAGAAATAATTTCTGAGACTTCATATTATAGAATGTATAAATATCTACAATTGATGGTAATGTTTTCTACAATCATTGCATAGCTTTCTTGTACAGTGATCACAATTGTACTCCAAGATAACACCTTTTGTAATGTAGTGATGTGTTGAAATAAGTTAAAAATGTTTATATAAAATGATGCTTCTTACTACTTTGTGTAGCCAATATTTGTGCCTCAGTATGATAAGAGATTTCTCTAAAGTTTCTTGATATAGTACAATAGTTGCAAAAACTTTTATGACAATGGT